>NW_027512520.1:3035218-3337659 GCF_048772815.1 Callospermophilus lateralis
CTTCAATTTTTCTCCATTCAGAATGATGCTAGCCTGAGGCTTAACATAGATAGCTTTTACAATGTCAAGGTATGTTCCTGTTATCCCTAGTTTTTCTAATGTTTTGAACATAAAGGAATGCTCTACTTTGTCTAATGGTTTTTCTGCATCTATCAAGATGATCTTATGGTTCTTATTTTTAAGTCTATTGATGTTGTGAATAACATTTATTGATTTCCATATATTGAACCCTCCTTGCATCCCAGGGATGAATCCTAGTTGATCATGGTGCACAATTTTTTTGATGTGCCTTTGTATCCAAATCACCAAAATTTTAATGAAAATTTTTGCATCTAGGTTCATCAGAGATATTGGTCTGTAGTTTTCTTTCATTGAGGTGTCTTTTTCTGGTTTCAGAATCAGGGTGATGTTGGCCTCATAAAATGAATTTGGCAGAGCTCCCTGTTTTTCTATTTCCTGAATAACTTGAAAAGTATTGGTATTAATTCTTCTATAAAGGTTTTGTAAAACTCCGCTGTATACCCATCCGGTCCTGGGCTTTTCTTGGTTGGTAGTGGTTTGATTGCTTCTTCTATTTCATCGATTGATATTGATACTGTTTAAATTTTGTGTATCCTCCTGACTCAGTCTAGGCAAATCATATGACTTAACAAATGTATCGATGTCTTCACTGTTTTCTATTTTATTGGAATATAGGTTTTCAAAATAATTTCTAATTGTCTTCTGTATTTATGTAGCATCTGTTGTGATATTGCCTTTTTCATTCCATATGTTAGTAATTTGAGTTCTCTCTCTTCTTCTCCTCGTTAGCATGGCTAAGGGTCTGTACATCTTATTTATTTTTTTCAAGAACCAACTTTTAGTTTTGTTAATTTTTTAATAGTTTCTTTTGTTTCAATTTCGTGATTTATGCTCTGATTTTAATTATTTCTTGCCTTCTGCTACATTTGCTGTTGTTTTGCTCTTCCTTTTCTAGGGCTTTGAGATGAAGTGAGAGCTCATTTATTTGTTGTTTTTGTTTTTTTCTTTTTTTGAGGAATGACCTCCAGGCGATGAATTTGCCTCTTGAATCTTGTTTCATTGTGTCCTATTGAATCTGATATGTTGTGTCTGTATTTTCATTTATCTCTAAGAATTTTTTGATTTCCTCCTTTATGTCTTCTGTAACCCATTGATCATTCAGTAACATATTGTTCATTTTCCATGTGATGTAGGATTTTTCCTTCCTTCTTTTACCATTGGTTTCCAGTTTCATTCCATTGTGATCAGAAAAAAAATTCATGGTATTATCTCCACCCCTTTATATTTACTGAGTGTTGCCCTATGGCATAATATATGGTCTATTTTTGAGAAGGATCCATGTGCTGGTGAGAAAAAAGTATATCCACATGATGATGGTTGATATATTCTATATATGTCAGTTAAGTCTAGGGTATTGATTGTGATATTGAATTCTATATTTTCTTTATTCAACTTTTGTTTGGAGGATCTGTCCAATGATGAGAGAGGTGAGTTGAAGTCTCCCATTATTATTGTGTTGTGGTCTATTTGATTCTTGAACTTGAGGAGAATTTGTTTTATAAATGTTGCAGCACCATTATTTGCTGTGTAAATATTGATAATTATTATGTCTTGTTGGTGAATGGTTCCTTTTAACAATATATAATGTCCTTCCTTATCCCTTTTGATTAAATTAGTCTTGAAGTCGATTTTATTCCATATGAGGATGGCCACCCCTGCTTGCTTACAAGGACCGTGTGCATGGTATAAATTTTCCCAACCTTTCACCTTCAGCCTGTGTATGTCTTTTCCATTCAGATGTGTCTCCTGGAAGCAACATATCGTTGGATTTGTTCTTTTTAATCCAAGTTACAAGTCTATGTCACTTTATTGGAGAGTTTAAGGCATTAACGTTTAGAGTTACAATTGATATATGATTTTTATTGCCACCCGTCTTTGATTATTTATCTTTTTTTTTAATTTAGTTTGTTTATCCATGATTAGCTCTTCCCCCGCCCTCTGTCATTAATGAGGCACTTCCCACTGATGGTTTTCGTTGTTGATATTCATTTTTTCCTCGTGTAGTGTTTTCCTTAAGATGCTTTGCAATGCTGGTTTTCTGGCTGCAAATTCTTTTGGCTTTTGTTTATCACGAAATATTTTTATTTCGTTGTCTTACCTGAAGCTTAATTTTGCTGAATACAGATTTCTTGGTTGGCATCCATTGTTTTTAAGTGTTTGAAATACGTTGTTCCAGGATCTTTTCACTTTCAGCGTCTGTGATGAAAAATCCGTTGTTAACATTTTTGGTTTACCCCTGATTGTAATCTGCCTCCTTTCTCTTGTAGCTTTTAACATTTTCTCTTTGTTCTGTATATTGGATATCTTCATAACAATGTGTCTTGGCATTGGTCTACTGTGATTTTGTGTGCTCAGTGTCCTGTAATCATCTACAAGTTTTTTTTATCTGTTTCCATTTTTATTTCTGGAAAGTTTTCTGTAATTATTTCATTCAGCAGGTTACTCATTCCCTTGGTTTGAATCTCTGTACCTTCCTCTATCCAGATGACTCATAAGTTTTTTTTTTATGTTATCCCATATCTCTTGGATGTTTTTCTCATGACTTTTTACCAGCATTTCTTTGTTGACTAGACTTTTTTCAAGATGATATCTTTTGTCTTCATTATCTGACATTCTGTCTTCTACTTGCTCCACTCTGTTAGTGATACTCTAAATTGAGTTTTTAATTTGGTTTATCATTTCCTTCATTTCTAGAATTATTGTTTGATTTTTTTATAATCTCTATCTCCTAATAAAGATGCTTAATTTCTTTTTATATCTGTTTATGTAATTCATTTTCAATGTGTTCTTTCACTGTTTGGTTTTGATGTCTCGTATCCTCTTTAAGATTCCATTCCATCTGTCTAAGGTATTCCTTGAGTTCTTTATATGATCATTTTTCTGATGACTCTAGGTCCTTCTGAATATTTAGGCTGTCCATCATTGTTTGTACTCCTTTTCTTCCTTGCTTTTTTATGCTGCTCATGTTACTTCTTGTTTTGTTTGACTGCTGAGTTAGTGCTTACTCTTGTAAATTTATTTGATGCTTGGGAGAAAAGATATTAGAAGGGAAGGGAAGAAGTCACTAAAGAGAATGAGAGTAGGCAGGTAGAATTCAAGGAAGGGGGAATAAGAAAATTGGAAAGAAATGAAAAGACAAAAGAAAAAAATAGAAAAGAAAGAAAGAAAAAAAAATTAAATAATAATTATAATTAAAAAATGAAAATTAAAATTTTAAATAATATTAATAATAATAATGATAAAATAAAAAAATAAAAACATTAAAAAAAGTTAAAGAACAACAACAACAAAAATGAAAATGAAAGAAATAGAAAAAATATATATAAAAAAAATAATAATACATGCAGTCATAGAGTTCAATTAACTTCTCTTTCAGTAGGTGGAGCTGTGTGCACTGGGCCAAGCTTCTCCTCTGAATAATTGGGAACCAATCACTGTGCAGCAGCTCTTCCTTCCAGACTTGGCGGATCTCCAATCCTGATTGCCTAGGGCCTTCTCTTGTGCTTCCTCAAGCCATGCCCTGCTCACCTGTGACGCTCACCACAATAGTGGTTACAAGCCAGAACTCTACTCCTGGCAGCCCTGTTTTCATGAACGCCTGGGCACACTCTCCCTGTTTGCCTCCCTCAGACCCTAAGTTTGTAGAGCTTGGGGCTGAGGACCCCAAGCGAATTTTCTTGCCCTCTGGGTGCCATGCCCCTGGTACGTGGTGTAAGAGACCTCAATTTTCAGCACTTGTGGGATCAGGAGCCGGGAATTCCACGCCGCTAGTCCCAAGCCAATCCTGATTCCCTAGGTGTGGCTATTGCTCTCATGGGAGAGCTGGGAGAGGCCCTTACGGCAGAGCTGTGAGGGGCCCTTAAGGTTTCCCCGCTGTGTTGAGAGAGATGGCTACGGGATTACACACCTGTCAGGCTGGTTTCAATGAAGTTATCTTCTCTGCCAGTGACTTCATTTCTATGCTATGGTGGTATCCCATGCAAACGGGGACCGTTTGTTCCCTTTGCAAGGTAACCAACGCAACGGGTGGGTCCTGACTGTCTCTCCCAAGCGCCGTTTCAATCCTGTGGCCACTGCCTTTGAAGGCTTGGTTGGCTTTTACCTCTGAAAGTTCAGAAGGGCCGAACAGTTTTTTCAGCAGGATCTTAGTGCTGAGTCACGAGAACCAGGCAAACCGGAGGTTGAATGCAGCTGATCCAGGCTCGGTGTGTGTTCTGAGGGGCCCAGACTGTTCGCCCCAAATCCACATCAGGTCAACATTGCCTAGTGATTCTGAGCAAACAGCATTTAGACAGTTTACGACTCCCTATGCCCGCGCAGCTGAAGAGGTCAGAGACTTGATTTTACCATGTCTGCCTTCATGATGGATCTCCTGTATTGCTACTTTTTTATATCTGTGCATGTGAGTGTGTATGTATGAGAGTGTATATATATATATATATTATATATATATACACTCTCCAGATTTTTTAAAATATGAAATATATGTGTCTTATTATAGACTCCCTAAATTCATTCATATTCATATATGTGTATTTATAATCAACTTTCCACAAGATTATTCTCAGAAATAATCATCCACCTGAAATACATATTTGTTTTCTAGTACTGAAAACTCAATTCAGTGAAAGGTGCAAACAAACCCTAATATTTCCACAGTTACTGAGCAAGTTTAACATCAATGCAAGTATATTCTTAGGGGACATGATGTGTACTTTGACTTTCATTTTTATTCAACACTTATATGTTACGATGTCGGCAGTTTTTGCACATCATAGGATATATATTTCATTGACAATTTAGAAAATTTATAGGCATTTGTTTCACAATCAATCACTTCCTGATTCAGAACACATGATTCTTCTATGTTTCTTGACTGGTCTTTTCATGAGACTTCTTTCCAAACACATTATTTTCGTTTAACATCATCACTTATAAAGCAAAACTCCAACACCCTTCATGATAAACCATAATCCTAATATTACCATTAGATTTACAACTGGCTTGGAATGAATGATTATATATCAATATAAGATTTCTTATATATTTTCAGATTTCAATTCAATCCATTATTTAAAGTGGAACCAGTTACATTATTTATTCATATTATCATCTATTCATGCATTATCTCTATATTCATAGACATAGGGTACACCTCTTTGTACCCCTAATACTAATGTATATGTCTTCAAAATATTGCTCCCAGACATGGTGAAAGAAATACTCATGTTACCTGATCTACATATACATTTTACCACAGTAATATTCTGAAAAAAAAAAATGTAAAGGTCACACTTATGATTGTACCAAAGCCTAAAAGGAAAGTGAACATGGATAACTAATAACATCCTTGTCCAGGTTGCCAAATGCTCTCATATGTCAATCCCATTGGAGACAACATATTTGTTTTTTCCTATGATTATATATTCAAACTCAACCCTGTTGAAAATGTCTAATCCTATCACTCATTTATACTTTGCCTGATTTCGTTATGTCTCTATTGATACCTGCTTTTCTACATAATTTCCCCAGTTCATCATTTTGAATGACTCTTCACATGTACTGACATTTACATTCACTCTCTAAACGAAACCCTATTGCTAAAGAAGCTTTTTATTCCAAATCATATTCTAACTCTTCTTCCTAAACTTACTGACTATCTTTCTAATCCTACCGACTATCCCTTTTTGACTGGATGTTCTCTTCTACATTCAATCATCCAAGGTACAAGGTCCTATGCCATTGTATATCGATTTAACTGAGACAATTGTACAGAATGTAATTCAACACTATGTATCCCAATCAAGGGCCCAATGCCCTTCTGGGCTTCAAATCTTTCTTAGATTTCCGTTTTCATACATATATTTCACTTATATATTCTTATAAATATCGCAGGTACCCAATCCCTTTATTCATCCTGCAGAATGATTCCTAACCCAAATCGAACATATAATTAACCCTAACCATACACTAACTTTACCGAAGAGCAGGGACAGAGTTCGTATTAAAATACAGGAATGTAGGGTATCTTCACCTGCTGAGAACCTCAAATGTTCATGCAGAAATGATCCCTGGTGAAGGTGAAGGCAGCTATGAAAGACCTCAGAAAGCAGAAGTCATCTTCCATGGCAATCATCCTGGTCGGGTTGAAGGGTTGTGTCTGAATCATTCTCTCTCTTCTTAATGTATACAAGATGGACCAAACCAGTTCTGTGTGGAGAGCTGTTCCGGGGTGCTTATGATTGATATAACATTCTAACTTGTAAAAGTGTTACAGGAAAACCGGGGCAGCCTCCACCTCATGGGACTTTTGGAAGCAACTGTTAGGGAAAAGTGGTTGCCAAGGCAGTGACATAATTCAGATCCTGAAGGAAGTGACGTCACCTCACTTCCTTGATGACGAAACTCTCTGAACTTGGGATCCAGGAAGCCAGGCAACCAGAGACAGTCCCTGTCCCAGTCCCAGTGGTCTCACATGTTTGGATTTACCAAGGACAGAGTCAGTCTTTTTTGGAACCTACAGATGTGAGGATGGCCAAATGCCAGGAAACCTTTGAAGAGGGGCTTTTCCTCAGAAAGCAGGTAGTGTCTCACCACTGGCTCTTGACAACTTCACAGAGTTGGCCAAGCAGACCAGAACTGAGACAGGAGAGGTCATTTCGGGGAAACATAGTATGGCCCACAAGTCAGAGGACACTCCGGAGAGTCACAGACCTACTTGGGGGAAGGAGGTGCCTTTGTGGGTGTGTGTGGGTGTGATTTTGTGGTTTTGTCTCATGTTCTCAGAATAGGTAGGAAAGGCGGTGTGTTTGGCTTGGAGTGGACTATTTCTAGTAAATCCTTTGACAAGGCGAGTGTCTGTGTATACCACTGTGTTCATGATTGTAGACAAGAGAAGAGAGAATGCATCAATGGATGTTTCCTGTCTACTAGAAAGCTTGCCAGCATTCATTGTGCCCAATATATGAGTGGACTCAGGCTTGCCTTATGGATGGGCAACACCTACTAGCTTCATAATTTCCTGTTTTCTCCTTCAATTCTGGCAACTCTCCAGAATCGTATCATGGTTTTGTGTCCAAGATATGTAACACCTCCAATATCTGTGACATGGCCATGTACTAGATAGTTGAAGGGAATGGCTAGCATCTCAGAAATCTCAGATATCAGTTGACCAGGAAAGTCTCAGTGGAGAAACCCTGCTTTGGTCCTTTTGCTTACCTATGGTTCTGTTGCCCTGAATGTCAGGAAGATCTTTGCCTCAAGCCACCACTTTGTGAAGCTTGAAGAAAACAGTTTTCAAATGCAAATGAATGGGCATCACCTGTGGATCCATGCTTAATTGCTTTGAAAAGGAATATGTCTGAATCAGTCTCTTGGCCCTGTGTGAGGCTGTGGCTTAGATTTTAGACACCTGATGGATCTAAAGATAGATCCCATGCATGCATCCAAAACCAAAATGGCAAAAAGATGAGATATTGTTGATTAACTCTCTTGCCTTCCTCTGGTAGGTTCCTGACATCCATCAAGTAAGAACAGGGATCCTTTGGGTCAAATGAGTTCTTCAAAACCCAGCTGAGGCTAGCCCATAGGTGCTTGTTTTTTCTCATGACTCCAATTCACTTAAAGAATATAAACCTCAAAGTCAGTAGGCCTCAAGTTGGAGAAGCCAAGCAGTATTAAAGGAAGGCCTATTTGATCACTCCTGGTTTACAGGAAGGGTGTCCACACCACCCTGACTTTAGGCAAATGAGGGGCAGGAAGCTTATTTTGGACACTGACGTGGGCTTCTCCCCTCATGGAAACCTCCAGCCACAGGTTATGATGAGTGTATATATGGAAGAAGTTTTGGGCCATGTGGGAGTGTTTTGGTTTTAATTGTGGACATTTGAATGGGTCCACCTGGGCTTGCACTCTGGTGTGATTCCCCTTAGAGACTGAGTTCTGGTACTGATCTCAGAGAAGTATTGCCATGAATTGTGTTGGGATTTTAGATGGCCATGCATGAGAGTTGCCCTTGGAAAGTGACATCTAGGCCCAAGTTGACTTTCCACAGATCACAGGGAATCTCAGCCAGGATATCACATGATTTTATTCTTAAAGACTTGGCAGCCATTTTTGAGAGTCAAAACACACATGGACCTCACATTGTAAACCTCAATGGGCCTGGCTTAATTTGACATTTTGGCCACTCTTTGGGAAGCCTTGCCTGTGAGAATTCTCCAGAGTTTATATTGAAATGAGCTTACTCACCATTTAATGGTTCCTGAATAAATTGAAACCCACAGTGCCTCCAACTTCTTCCTTGAAAATTGGCTAGATAAATACCATAAAAATTTTTGAAATTTCCATGACCGGGTGGCACTGGAGAACATTTGGATGTCCTGTTGCTGATCATGAGTATGTAAGGCAGTGCCTTGATTGACTTGGTTTCATGAAAATGGTGTAGAACAGAGATGCCAGTAAGTTGGATCCTGCTGAGTAGTTGTCCTAGAGCAGTGGTTGGCAGGTGTGTGATAAAACATCTGTGTTTGGCCATGTGGATCTGCCATTGGCTTGCAAATGGATTGTGACTGACATTTTGCAGCCAGTAGACTCTTATATGTAAAAGCATATTGTTATATGGAGAGGTTTCAGGGCAATATTCAGAATCAGGTTGCTATGGTCAATGGGGCAAGCAATGTGGGATAGAAGCCTGGTTGGTGCATTCTTCTGCAGAACCCGACCCATCACAATTGACAGAACTCACTTCAGCACTGTGTCCCTGTTGAACTCCTTGTATTTCATGAAGCAAATTCCAAACTCCCAGTGCAGCAGCAAGAAACACCACGAATAGTGGAGGTTGACCAAATGGATTTACAGTCCACACGGGGAGACACTTAGATACCAGTGGCCACAAGTTACATACAAATAGAAAATTCAGCACTGCTGCCTCATATTCATTGGAAAATAAGAAACAATGTCATCCATGTCACATAGATGAAGAACCAGCTTTGATGGTCTCACTCCAAATGAAGCTAATGCTCCTGACAACAGCATATATTTCATTGCCCAACCTCAGAGGCAGTTTCTCCAGATGTCAGGCTGGCAGAACTTCATGTTTGTGGAGTGTTTACCTTGTCCCTTACTTTTGGAAACTCCTCCACCACCTCCAAATTTGTGAACTCCTGAGCATTTTCCATTCCACATATGTATTCACAGATTTTCTAACTCCTCTCCTCTAATTGTGTCTTATGTGGGGCGAAGGTAATGTCAAGGCATTGTTCTGAATGAGAGTGGGAAGTTTTTTGTGTAGCACATATTTGCATACACATTTGATACATTTTCAAATTTTCTATTTGAAATACTGAATCCCTGACACTAACACATACCCTAATAGACTTTGACTTCTAATCCTAATATTATGGAGAAAAATAACCCAAACAGAATAGAAATACAAGAGGTTCACAGGAGGCATGGTGTATAGTTGGACTTGCCTTTCGTATGATAAATGGTAGGTGTTATAAATCTAGCGAATTTTAATTGAAATAGTTCTCCATGTGTTTTAAAAATTAACAAATATGTGAATAACTGTCTCCCTTTCTCTGTAGCCTATTCGTCACATGTATTTTTATATGCACATATCGAATTCTACCTGGTATCACTCGTACATTTTGTGATGTGGCTGGGTTGGCAGATACAAATTGTGAGAAGAGATCACTCCTACTAAATTCTGTTGGAACTGAAAATTCAACATACGGGTGAGCTTCTTAGTTGAACGACATAAATCCATGTTCATTAAAATGAATATTTTTGGATCTGTGGATGATATATATTTCATGGTGAATTTCGATTGGCATACATAATGCTACTTTTTAATGTCTCTGTGTGTATGTATATATATATATATATATATATATATATATATATATATTTTTTTTTTTTTTTTCACTCTCCAGATTTTTCAAAATATGAAGTATATTTTTCTTATTTTACACTCCCTAAATTCATTCATATTCATGTATGTCGATTTATAATCAACTTTTCAAAAGATTATTCTCAGAAATATTCATCCACCTGAAATACTTATTTGTTTCCTAGTACTGAAAACTAACTTCAGGGGATCTTATGATGGCTGCGAAGGGAGTGCATCACCCCCATGTACCGCATCACTGTGCGGGAGAATGACGAGTTAGAATGGCTAAAACCTATCTTGTTAGGAATTTCCAGCTAAATTCTGGTTCTCCAAAACCTAGTGTACATATTTCCATCTCACGAGGATCAGCTACGGGGGCTCAAACGCGAGTGATTTGTCCTCACAGGAGGTCATGCGGCTTATTCAGGAAATTGCTCCGCGGCTAGAGTCTGTGGCGCGTGCTGGGAAACGACGAGATAGCAACGCAAATATACAGCGGTGCAGATACTGTGGGCTCCTGCCAGGTATGCAATCACTGTGCTCAGTGCTAAATTCTGGGTTTGAGAATGGGAAGCATGCAGTCCAATTCGTTTCTCCACACTGGTCAGACCACAGAGGAACCCAGCGACCACCATTTTGGAGAAGTGACGTCACCATCCCTGTTTTCGACTGATCGCAGCTTATTCAGCTATAGAACAGGTAATTTTAGGATGCCATTCACCTTTGTCTTGCAGACAAATTACTCAGGCTCAGTGCTAAAGAACCCGCAGAAACTGCGTCTTGGAGCCTGCTTCTATTAGAACATACACCGAGCCCAGAGCGGCCGAATTCCGCCTCCCGGAACTGATCTGGCCCAGGGCTAAAGAACTCGCGGAAACTGCTTCTCGGTCCGGGTCTTGCTGAATACTGTGGAGGTAAATATCAACCGAGCCTTCATAGGCAGTGGCAAAAGGATTGAGACGGGGCTTGTGAGTGCCGGTCACCCATTGCTTTAGTCACCCAGCAAAGGGAACGAAATGCTGCCTTTTGCATGGGATACCAACATGGCAGAGATCTGATGTCATCAGAAAGCAGCAGAGGAAATAACTTCATTGATACCAGCGGTGACAGAAACAGTTGGTCTCCTGGTAAAGAAAGTGGGTCACAAATACCCGGGTCTCTCTCACTTTGTCATCAAGCCAGAGGGGCAGAGCAGAGCCACCGCCCACGCCCGGAACAGGCCCAGCGACACACCTGCATGGTAGTCACGTCACCCCAATTGGAATAGAGGCAGAGCAGAGCCGCCGCCCTTGCCCAGAACAGGCCCAGCGACCCGCAGGCATGGTAGTCACATCACCCGAATTGGAGTAGTTGCAGAGCAGAGCCTTCTCCCGCACCTAGTACAATCCCAGTGGCCCACCGGCATGGTAGTCAGGTCACCCCAATAATAGTAGGGGCAGAGCAGAGCCTTCGCCCGCACCTGGAACAGGCCCAGCAACCTGCCGGCATGGTAGTCACGACCCCCCAATTGGAGTAGGGGCAGAGCAGAGCCATCACCCGCACCCTCAAGGTAGGCACACCTGCACCCGACTGGCAGAAGAGGCCCATTGCCCTGCTGGCGCGGCAGACACTTCACCCCATTTGAAATAGGAGCAGAGCAGATCCGTTGCCCGTGCCCGCAAAGTAGGCAGACCTGTGACAGACTGGCGGAACAGGCCCAGCAACACACGTGCATGGTAGTCACCTCACCCCAATTGGAGTAGGGGCAGAGTAGAGCCGCCACCATCACCTACAAGGTAGGCAGACCTGCGACCGATGGGCAGAACACCCCAGGGGTACACAGGCCTGGTAGACACGTCACACCAATTGGAGGAGGGGCAGAGCAGAGCCGCCTCCCACGCCTGCATGGTAGGCAGACCTGCAACCGATCAGGAAAACAAGCCCAGTGGCCCGTCAGCAAGGTAGTTAGATCACCTTAATTGGAGGAGCAGCACAGCACCCCCGTGCCCATGCAAGGGAGACTTTCCAACTATACAAGAGCAATATAAATATATAGGAGGAAAATTTCAAAATCAGAACAGTTTCACCAAGCAGAAAGAAAAACAAGCAGTATGATAAGACAAGGAAAAAATGACCACAAGCAATGCAGGTCAACACAAATTTAGAAGAGATAATAGCTGCAGCAGATGGAATGTCAGATAAAGAACTCAGGATATACATGGTTCAGATGATCTGGAGTCTCAAGGAAGACATTAGACAGCAAAATCAGACAATGAAAGATCACTTTGACAATGAATTACATAAACAAATCCAAGAAGCAAAAGATCAGCTCTACAGGGAGACAGAGGTTGTAAAAAATAACAAACATAAATCCTAGAAATGCAGAAAGCAATAAACCAACTTAAAAACTCAATTGAGAATACTACCAGCAGAGTAGAACACTTAGAAGATAGAACATCAGACAATGAAGACAAAGTATTCCAACTTGAAAAGAACATAGACAGCTCAGCAAGACTGTTAAGAAACCATGAACAGAATATCCAAAAAATATGGCATAACATAAAGAGACCAAACTTAAGAGTCATTGGAATACAGGAAGGTATAGAGGTCCAAACCAAAGCAATGAGCAATGTATTCAATGAAATAATACGAGAAAACTTCCCAGACTTGAAGAATCAGACTGACTCCCAAGTCCTAGAAGCCTACAGGATGCCGAATGTGCAAAATCATAAGAGATCCACACCTAGACACATTATAATGAAGATGCCCAACGTACACAATAAGGAGAGAATTTTAAATGCTACAAGAGAAAAAAAGCAGATTACATTTAGGGGTAAACCAATCAGGATAACAGCTGATCTTTCAACACAGACTCTGAAAGCTAGAAGATGCTGGAATAACATTTTTCAAACACTGAAAGAAAATGGATTCCAACCAAGAATTGTGTATCCAGCGAAATTAAGCTTCAGGATGGAAGATAAAGTTATAACCTTCCATGATAAAAAAAGTTAAAATAATTTGTAGCTAGAAAACCATCTCTTCAAAACATCATTGGCAAAATATTACAGGAAGAGGAAATGGAAAATAACAATAAAAACCAACAGTGGGAGGTAGTACAGTAAGGGAGGGGAAATAATCAAAGAAGAAAACAAGCAATGTTTAATAACATAAATAAACAAATAGGGCTGGAAGAACAACCATTATCTCAATAATAACTGTAAATGTTAATGGCTTAAACTCACCAATTAAGAGACACAGGCTAGTAGAATGGATCACAAAACAAGACCCAATAATATGCTGCCTACAGGAGACGCATTTGATAGGAAAAGACATACATAGACTGTAGGTGAAAGATTGGGAAAAATCATATCACTTATATGGACTTCGGAAACAAGCAGGAGTGTCCATACTCATATCAAATAAAATAGATTTCAAGCCAAAGTTAACAAAAGGGATAAAGAGGGACACTACATACTGCTCAAGAGAACCATACACCAACAAGACATAACCATTATAAATATATATGCCCCAAACAATGGTGCAGCTATGTCCATCAAACAAACTTTTCTCAAGACCAAGAGTCTAATAGACCACCATACAATAATCATGGGAGACTTCAACACAGCTCTCTCACCACTGGACAGGTCTTCCAAACAAAAGTTGAAATAGAAAACTATAGAACTCAATAACACAATTAATAACCTAGACTTAATTGACATATTTAGAATATACTCCACAACATCAAGCAGTTACATTTTTCCTCAGCAGCATATGGATCCTTCTCAAAAATAGATTATATATTATGTTGCAGGGCAATTCTTAGACAATATAAGGGAGTAGAGATAACACCATGCATCTTATCTGATCATAATGGAATGAAATTAAAAATCAATGATAAAAGAAGGAAGGAAAAATCATGCATCACTTGGAGAATGAACAATAGGTTACTGAATGATCAATGGGTTATAGAAGACATCAAGGAGGAAATTAAACAAATCTTAGAGATAAATGAAAACACAGGCACAACATATCAGAATCTATGGGACACATTGAAATCCGTTCTAAGAGAAAAATTCATTGCTTGGATTTCATTCCTTAAAAAAGAAAAAAAAAACACAAATAAATGATCTCATACTTCATCTCAGAATCCTAGAAAAAGATGAGGAAAACAACAACAAAATAAGTAGAAGGTAAGATTTAATTAAAATCAAAGCTGAAATTAATGAAATCGAACAAAAGAAACAATTGAAAAAATTGAGAAAACTAAAAGTTGGTTCTTTGAAAAAATAAATAAAATCGACAGACCCTTAGTCATGCTAATGAAGAGAAGAAGAGAGAAAACTCAAATTACTAGCATACGGGATGAAAAAGGCAATATCACATGTTAAGGTCTATAAACAAGTCAGGATGGCACCTGGTATTTTGCCAGAGAAATGTTAGGGTGTGTAAACAAGTCTGGATGGCGCCTGGCCAAATGCCATAGGGAGTGGTTTGTGAAGTAACAAAAGCAAGCCATTAAGTATATAGATTCCTTATTGGTTGACTGCTGTATCTATTTTATGCTAATTAGATAAGCTATGTAAAATGTATAAATATCGCTCAGATGCTACAATAAACGGCTTCCACTCCTGCTGTATCAATCTACACAAGTTATTTGTCACCCCCTGGCAATCACAGCAGATATTTCTGAAATACAGAAGATAATCAGAAATTAATTTGATTCGTTATACTCCAATATAATAGAAGATAGTGAAGGCATCGAAAAATTTCTTAAGTCATATGATCTGTCCATATTGAGTCAGGAGGATATAGACAACCTAAACAGACCAATTTCAATTGAGGAAATAGAAGAAACCTTCCAAAGATTACCAACTAAGAAAAGACCAGGACAGTATGGGTATACAGCAGAGTTTTACAAACCCTTTAAATATGAACTAATACCAATACTTTTCAAGCTATTTCAGGAAATTGAAACAGAGGGAGATCTTCCAAATCCATTCTAAAAGGCCAATATCACCCTGATTTCTACACCAGACATAAACACTTCAAAGAAAGAAAACTACAGACCAATATCTCTAATGAACCTAAAAGCAAAAATCCCCAATTAAATTCTGGCGAATCAGATACAAAAACATATTAAAAAAATTGTGCACCATGATCAAGTAGGATTCATCCGTGGAATGCAAGGCTTGTTCAATATACGAAAATCAATAAATGTTATTCACCACATCAATAGACTTAAATATAAGAACCATATGATCATCTCGATAGATGCACAAAAAGCATTCGACAAAGTACAGCATCCATTTATCTTCAAAACTCTAGAAAAACTAGGAAAAACAGGATCATACCTCAATATTGTAAAAGCAATCTATGCTAATCCTCAAGCTAGCATCATTCTGAATCTAGAAAAATTGAAGGCATTCCCTCTAAAATCTGGAACAAGAATGGGATGCCCTCTCTCACCACTTCTGTTCAATACAGTTCTCGAAACACTGGCCAGAGCAATTAAACAGACGGAAGAAATTAAAGGCATAAAAATAGGAAAAGAAGAACTTAAATTATTACTGTTGCAGATGACATGATTCTATACCTAGCAGACCCAAAAGGGTCTACAAAGAAACTAATAGAGCTAATAAATGAATTCAGCAAAGTGGCAGGATATAAAATCAACACACATAAATCAAAGGCATTCCTCTATATCAGTGACAAATCCTCTGAAATGGAAATGAGAACAACCACTCCATTCACAATATCCTAAAAAAAAAAAAAAAAAAAGATGGGAATCAACCTAGAGGTGAAAGTCTTATACAATGAAAACTACAGAACCCTAAAGAGAGAAATATAAGAATATCTTAGAAGATGTAAAAATATACCCTGTTCATAGATAGGCAGAACTAACATCATCAAAATGGCGGTATTACCAAAATTTCTCTTTAGGTTTAATGCAATGCCAATCAAAATCCCAAAGGCATTTCTTGTAGAAATAAAGAAAGCAATCATGAAATACATATGGAAAAATAAAAGTCCCAGAATAGCAAAAACAATGCTAGACAGGAAGTGTGAATCAGGCAGTAGAGCGATACCAGACTTCAAACTATACTACAGAGCAATAGTAACAACAATAGCATGGTACTTGTACCAAAACAGGCGGGTGGACCAATAGTACTGAATAGAGGACACAGAAACCAATCCACAAAACTACAACTATCTTATATTTGATAAAGGGGCTAAAAGCATGCAATGGAGGAAGGATAGCATCTTCAACAAATGGTGTTGGGAAAACTGGAAATCCATATGTAACAAATTGAAACTGAATCCCTTTCTCTTGCCATGCACAAAAGTTAACTAAAAATGGATCAAGGAGCTTGATATCAAATCAGAGACACAGCGTCTGATAGAAGAAAAATTTGCTTACGATGTACATACTGTGGGGTCATGGTCCAAATTCCTCAATAGGACAATAGCACAAGAGTTAATAACTAGAATCAACCAATGGGACTTACTCAAACTAAAAAGTTTTTTCTCAGCAAAAGAAACAATAAGAGAGGTAAATAGGGAGCCCACATCCTGCAAAGAAATCTTTACTCCTCACACTTCGGATAGAGCCCTAATATCCAGAGTATACAAAAAACTCAAAAAATTAGACAATAAGATCACAAATAACCCAATCAACAAATGGGCTGAGGACCTCAACAGACACTTATCAGATGAGGACTTACAATCAATCAACAAGTACATGAAAAAATGCTCACCATCTCCAGCAGTCAGAGAAATGCAAATCGAAACCACCCTAAGATACCATCTCACTCCAGTAAGATTGGCAGCCATTATGAAGTCAAACAACAACAAGTTCTGGCAAGGATGTGGGGAAACAGGTACCCTTGTACATTGCTGGTGGGTCTGCAAATTGGTGCAGCCAATTTGGAAAGCAGTATGGAGATTTCTTGGAAATCTGGGAATGGAACCACCATTTGACCCAGCTATTCCCCTACTCAGTCTATTCACTAAAGACCTAAAAAGAGCATGCTACAGGGACACTCCTACATCGATGTTCATAGCAGAACAATTCACAACAGCAAGACTGGGAAACCAACTTACATGCCCTTCAATAAAAGAATGGATAAAAAACTGTGGAATTTATACACAATGGAGTATTACTCTGCATTGAAAAATGAAAAAATCATTGAATTTGGAGGGAAATGGATGGCATTAGAGCAGATTATGCTAAGTGAAGCTACCCAATCCTTAAAAAACAAATGCCAAATATCATCTTTGATATACGGAGAGTATCTAAGAACAGAGGAGAGACGAAGAGCATGACAAGACGATTAACATTTAACCTGGATGAGAGGTGGAAAGGAAAGGGAGAGAGAAGGAAAATTGCATGGAATTGGAAGGAGACCCTCAGGGTTATACAAAATTACATACAAGAGAAAGTGAGGGGAAAGGGAAAAATAATACAAGGGTACAAATTTATTACATTAGAGGGGGTAGAGAGAGAAGAGGGGAGGGGCGGGGAGGAGAGGGGGAATAGTAGAGGATAGGAAAGGCAGCAGAATTCAATAGACACTAGTATGGCAATATGTGAATCAATGGATGTGTAACTGATGTGATTCTGTAATCTGTACACGGGGTAAAAATGGGAGTTCATAACGCACTTGAATCAAAGTGTGAAATATGATATAACAACAACTATGTAATGTTTTGAACAACCATAAATAAAAATGAAAAAAAAATAAAACTAACTACGGTGAATAATGCATGCAATCCTAATATTTCTACAGTAACTGACCCAGTTTAACATCAATGCAAGTAGATTCCTATGGGACATGATGTGTACTTTGACCTTCATTTTTATTCAACACTGGTACATTACTATTTCATCAGTTAATGCACATCACAGGATATATATTTCATCCACAATTTAGCAAAGTTATAGGCATTTGTTTCACTTTCAATCAATTCCTGCTTCAGAACACATGGATTCCTCCATATTTCTTGACTGGTCTTTTCATGAGACTTCTTTCCAAACACATTATTTTCGATTTCCATAAACACTTTTGAAACAAAACTCACAGACACTTCATGATAAACAATAACCCTAAGATTACCATTATATATGTAACTGGGTGGAGTGAATGATTGTATGTCAATATATGATTTCCTATATATTTTAAGATATCAATTCAATCCATTATTTAAAGTGAAAAAAGTTATATTATTTATTCACACTATGGTCTATTCATGCATTATCTCTATATTCATAGACACAGGGTACACCACTTGGTACCCACAATACTAATTTATGTGTGCTCAAACATTGCTCCCAGAAATGGTGGAAGAAATACACATATCATATGATCTACATATATATTTGATCACAATAATTTTCTGGGCACAAAATGCAAAGGTCACACTTATGATTGTACCAAATCCTAAATGGAAAGTGAACATGGCTTACTAAAAACATCCATGTCCAGGTTGCCTAATGCTTTCAAATGTCATTCCTATTGGTGACTACATATTTGTTTCTTCCTAAGATTATGCGTTCAATCTCAACCCTGTTGAAAATGTCTAATCCTATCACTCACTATATAATTGCCTCATTTCCTAATGTCTCTATTGATATTTTCCTTCCTACATTTTTCCCCAGTTAATCATTGTGACTCACTCTTCACATGTGCTGACATTTACATTCACTCTATAACCGAAACCGTATTGCTACAGAACTTTTTGTCCAAATTTTATACTCACTCTTTTTTATAAACCTACCGACTATCTTTCTAATCCCACCGACTATCTCAATTTGAGTGGATGTTCTCTTCTAAAATCAAACATCCAAGGTGTAAGGTCCTATGCCATTGATTATCAATTTATCTGAGACATCTGTGTAGAACGTAATTAAAAGCTAAGTATCCCAATCAAGGGCCTAATGCCCTTCTGGGCTTCAAATCTTACCAACATTTCTGTTTTCATACTTATATTTCACCACTATAATCTTATAAATATCGCAGGTTCCCAATACTATTAATCATCCTGCAGAATGATTCGTAATCCAAATCGAACATGTTAATAACCCTAACCATACACTCTTCCCTCAATCTAACTTTACAGAAGAGCAGGGACAGAGTTCTTCTTACAATACAGGAATGTAGGGGATCTGCCTCCTGCTGAGAACCTCAAAGGTCCAAGCAGATTTGATCCCTGGAGAAGATTAGGCAGCTATGAAGGACCTGAGAGAACAAAAGTCATCTTCCATCGCAAACAACCTTTCCAGGATGAAGGGTTTTGTCTGAATAAGCCTCTCTCTTCTTAATGTAGAGAAGATGGACCATACCAGGCATGTGTGGAGAGCTGTTCCTGGGTGCCTATGGTTGATATACCATTCTAACTTGTGAAAGTGTCACAGGAAGTAAGGGCTGCCTCCATCTCATAGGACTATTGGAAGCAACTGTTAGAACAAAGTGGTTGCCAAGGCAGTGACCTCATTAAATTCCTGAAGGAAGTAATCTCACCTCACTTCCTTGGTGATGAAACTCTCTGAACTTGGCATCCAGGAAGCCAGGCACGCAGAGCCAGTCCCATTCCCAGTCCCAGTGGTCTCACTTGTTTGGATTTAACAAGGACAGAGTCAGTCTTTCTTGGTACCTACTGATGTGAGGATGAACAAATGTCAGGAAAGCTCTGAAGAGAGGCCTTTCCTGAGAAAGCAGGTAGTGGCTCACAGCTGGCTAGTGACAACTTCACAGATTGGGCCAATGAGACCATATCTGACACAGGACAGGCGATTTCATCAGAACATTGTATGGCCCACCAGTCAGAGGACACTCCTGATAGTCACAGACCTACTTGGGGGAAGGAGCTGCCTTTGTGTGTGTGGGTGTGTGTTTGAGGTTTTGTCTCATGTTCAGAGAATAGGTAGGAAAGGCGGTTTGTTTGTTTTGGAGTGAACTGTTTCTGGTAAGTCGTTTGACAAGGCCAGTGTCTCTTTGTCTGTGTATCCCACTGTGTCCGTGGTTTTAGACATTAGAAAAGAGAATGAATCATTGTATGTGTCCTGACTAGTAGAAAGCTTCCCAAGATTCATCTTGCCCAATTTATGAATGGACTGTGGCTTGACTTATGGGTGGGCAACTCCTACAATCTTGCTAAGTTCCTGTTATCTTCCTGAATTCTGGCCAATTTCCAGAATAGGCTCATTGTTTTGTGTCCAAAATATGTACCACCTCCAAGCTCTGAGACTTGGCCATGTACTGGATAGCTGAAAGGAATGGGAGCATCTCAGAAAACTGAGATATGAGTGTTACCAGAAAATTCTAATGGAGAAACCCTGCTTTGGGCCTTTTGCTTACCAATTGTTCTGTTGCCCTGAATGTCCGGAACGTCTTTGCCTCAGGCCACACCTTTGTAGAGCCAAAAGAAATAGTTTTCAAATAGAAATGAAAGGGCATCACCAGTGGCTCTTTGCTTAATTGCTTTGAAAAGGGATGTGTCTGAATCAGCTTTTTGGCCCTGTGTGAGGCTGTGGCTTATATTCTTAGCACCTGATGGATCTAAAGAAAGATCCCATGTGTGCATCCAAAACCAAAATGGACAAAAGAGCATTCATTTTGGATGAAGTCTCTCGCATTTCTCTGTAAGGTTCCTGACCTTCATCAAGTGAGAATAGTGATCATTTGGTTCAAATGTGTTTCTCAAAACCCTGCAGAGGATAGCCCATAAGTGCTTGATTTTTCTCATGACTCCAAATCACATAAAGACTCTAAACCCCACAGTCAGTAGGCCTCAAATTGGAGAAGCAGTGCCATCTTAATGGCCGGCCAATTTGATCACTCCTGGTTCACTGGAAGGATGTCCAGGCCACCCTGATTTTAGGCAAATGAGGGGCAGGGGTGGTTATTTGGACACTGTCTTGGGCCGCACCCCTCATGGAAACCTCCAGACAGAGGTTATGATGAGTGTGTATATAAAAAAGAAGAGTGACATGTGGGAGTGTTTTGGATTTAATTGTGGATATTTGTGTGGCAGTTGGAAGACATAACTGGGTCTACCTGGGCTTGAACTTTGGTGTGATTCCCCTTAGAGACTGAGTTCAGAAACTGACCTCAGAAAAGTATTGCCATGAATTGTGTTGGGATTAAAGAGGCCATGTATGAGAGTCACCCTTGGAAACTGAGATCTAGCCCCAGAGTGGCTTTGCACAGAGCACTGGGAATCTCAGCCAAGGTATCACATGATTTCCTTCAAAAGACTTGGCAGCCATATTTGAGAGTCAAAACACACATGGACCTCACATTGTAGACCTCAATGGGCCTGGCTTAATGTGACCTTTTGTCCACTCTTTGAGAAGCCTTGCCTGTGAGGGTTCTCCAGAGCTTTCATGAAAATAATCTTCCACACCATTTAATGGTTCCTGAATAAATTGAAACCCACAGTGCCTCCAACTTCATCCTTGAAAAATGTCTAGATAAATACCATGAAATTTTTGAAATTCCCATCACTAGGTTGCACTAGAGAACCTTTGGATGTCCTGTTGATGATCATGGATGTACCTGACAGTGCCTCGCTTGACTGGGTTTTATGAAAATGGTGTAGAAAAGAGGTCCCAGTAAGTTGCAGCCTGCTGAGAAGTGGGCCTAGAGTTGTGGTGGGCAGGAGTGTGATAAAATTTCTGTGTTGGAACAATTTGGATCTTCCATTGGCTTATAAATGGCTTGTGGCTTACATGGTGCAGCCAGCAGACCCTTATAAGTAAAGGCATCTTGTTATATGGAGAGGATTCAGGGCAATGTTCAGAATCAGGTTGCTATGGACAAGGATGCAATGGGGCAAGCTTTGAGGGATAGAAGATTGGTTGGTGCATTTTCCTGCAGACCCTGACCCACCACACGTGACAGAACTCCCTCCAGCACTGTGTCCCAGTTGAACTCCTTCTATTTTATGAAGCAAATACCAAACTACCAGTGCAGCAGCAAAAACCCCACAAAAAGTATAGGAGGGCCAAATGGCTTCACAGTTCAACGGGGAGACACTTAGACTCCAGAGGCCACAGTTTACCTAAAAAGAAAAATATCAGCACTGCTGCCTCATGTTCATTGAAAAATCAGAAACAATGTTCTCCAGGTCTCATAGATGCAGACCCAGCTTTGATGGTCTCACTACAAAGGAAGCCAAATCTCCTGAAAACAACATATATTTCAAGTGCCCTATCTCAGAGGCAGTTTCTAAAAAAGTTTTTAGGCCAGCAGAGCTCCATGTTTTTGGAGTGTTTACCCTGTCCCTTGCTTTTGGAAACTCCTCTACAACCTCCAAGGTTGTGAACTCCTGAGCATTTTCCATTCCAGATATGTGTTCACTGATTTTCTAACTCTTCTCCTCTAATTGTGTCTTACTTGGGGTGAAGGTAATGTCAAGGCATTGTTCTGGATGAGAGTGGGAGGATATTTGTGCAGCATATATATGCATACAAATTGGATTAATTTTCCAATTTTCATTTTGAAATATTGAATCCGAGACTCTAACCCATACCTACTAGTCTCAGACAACTCATACTAATATGATAGAGAAAAACAACCAAAACCTATAGAAATACAAGCAGTTCATTGGAGGCATGTTGTATATTTGGACTTGCCTTTTGCATTATATAAGGTAGAAGTTATAAATCTAGTCAATTTTTAATCGAAGAAGTTCTCCATGAGTTTTTAAACTTAAAAAATATGAGAATTCTTGTTTCCCTTTCTCTTTAGCCTTTTCACACTTGTATATTTATATGCACATATAGAATCCTACCAGGTATCACACGTACATTTTTGAGGTGGCTGACTTGGCATATACAAACTGTGAGAAGAGTTCACTCCTCCTAAACGCTGTTGGAACTGAAAATTCAACCTATAGGGGAGCTTCCTAGTAGAAGAACATTATACATAAATTAATGTTCAGTAAAATAAATATTTTTGTATCTGTGCATGATATATATTTACTGATGAATTTCGATTGGCATTTATATTGGTACTTTTAAATGTGAGTCATTTTGTGTGTGTGTGTGTGTGTGTGTGTGTGTGTGTGTGTATAATATATATGTACACTCTGCAGATTTTTCAAAATATGAAATATATGTGTCTAATGTAAACTCTCTAAATTCATTCATGTTCATGTATGTGGATTTATAATCAACTTTTCACAAGATTATAATCAGAAATATTCATCCACCTGAAATACATATTTGTTTCCTAGTACTGAAAACTAACTTCAGTGAATGGTGCATACAAATCCTAATTATTCTACAGTAACTGACCCAGTCTAACATCAATGCAAGTAGATTCCTATGGGACATGATATGCAATTTGACGTTCATAAGTATTCAACACTGGTACATTATTATTTCTTCAGTTTTTGCACATTTTAAGTTATACACTTCATCCACAAGTTCACGAATTTATAGGCATTTGTTTCAACTTTAATCACTTCTTGCTTCAGAACACATGTATTATCAGGGTTTCTTGACTGGTCTTTTCATGAGACTTCTTTCCAAACACATTATTTTCAATTTCCATAATCACTTTTGAAGCAAAACTCACACACTCTTCATGATAAGCCAAAAAACTAATATTTCCATTAGATATATAACTGGTTGGAATGAATGATTGTATATCAATATACGATTTCCTGTAATTTTTCAGATATCAATTCAATTCATTATTTAAAGTTCAAAAAAGTTATATTATTTATTCACAGTATGGTCTATTCATGCTTTATCTCTATGTTCATAGACACAGGGTACACCTCTTGTACCCCCAATTCTAATTTTAAATCTTCAATATATTGCTCCCAGAAATGGTGAAAGAAATACTCATGTCACCTCATTATCACAGTAATATTCTGGACAAAAAATGGAAAGGTCACACTTATGATTGTACCAAAGCCTAAATGGAAAGTGAACATAGATTACTAAAAACATCCATGTCCAGGTTGCCTAATGCTATCAATTGTCAATCCTATTGGTGACTACATATTTGTTTTTTCCTAATTTATATATTCAAACTCAACCCTGTTGAAAATGTCTAATTCCATCACTCAATTTATACTTTGCCTGATTTCATAATGTTTCCATTGATATCTGCTTTTCTACATATTTTTCCCAGTTCATCATAGTGACTGACTCTTCATATGTACTGACATTTACATTCACTCCATAACCGAAACCCTATTGCTAAAAAACTTTTGGTCCAAATCCTATACTCAGTCTTCAACCTAAAGTTACCGACTATCTTCTTAATCCTAACGACTATCCCTTTTTGGCTGGATGTTCTCTTCTAAATTCAATCATCATAGGTACAAGGTCCTATTCCCTTGTATATCGAATTATCTGAGACAACTTTGCAGAACGTAATTCAAAGCTAAGTATCCCAATCAAGGGCAAAACCCTTCTGGGCTTCAAATAATACCTAGATTTCTGTTTTCATACTTTTATTTCACCTCTATATTCTTGTAAATATCGCAGGTTCCCAATACCATTATTCATCACACAAAATGATTCATAACACATATCAAACCTGTTATTAACCCTAAGCATACACTGTTCCCTCAATCTCATTTTACAGAAGAGCAGGGACAGAGTGGTTCTTACAATACAGGAATCTATGGGATCTTCCACCTGCTGAGAACCTCAAAGGTCCATGCAGAAATGATACCTGGAGAAGTTGTAGGCAGGTATGAAGGACCTGAGAGAGCAAAAGTCATCTTCCATGGCAAAAAACCTGGTCAGGATGAAGGGATGTGTCTGAATCAGCCTCTCTCTTCTTATTGTAGAGAATATGGACCAAACCAGGCCTGTGTGGAGAGCTGTTCCTGGGTGCCTATGGTTGATATACCATTCTACCTTGTGAAAGTGTCACAGGAAGTAGGGGAAGCCTCCATCTCATGGGACCCTTGGAAGCAACAGTTAGGACAAAGTGGTTGCCAAGGCAGTGACCTCATTCAGTTCCAAAGAAAGTGACACACCTAATTTTCTTGGTGATGGAACTCTCTGAAATTTGTATCCAAAAAGCCAGGCACCCAGAGGCAGTCAAAGTCCCAGTCACAGTGGGCTCACTTGTTTGGATTTACCAAGGACAGAGTCAGGTTTCTTAGTACCTACTGATGTGAGGATGGCCTTATGCCAGGAGAACTCTGAAGAGGGACCTTTCCTGAGAAAGCAGGTAGGGGCTCACCACTTTTTCCTGACAACTACACAGAGTTGAACAAGGAAACAAGATCTGAGAGAAGACAGGTCATTTCGGGGGAACATAGTATGGCCCACCAGTCAGAGGAAACTCCGGATAGTCACAGACCTACTTGGGGGAAGGAGGTGCCTTTGTGGGAGTGGGTGTGGGTTTGTTGTTTTGTCTCTAGTTCTGAGAATAGGTAGGAAAGGCGTTTTGTTTGGTTTGGAGTGGACAGTTTCTAGTAAGTTGTTTGACAAGGCGAGTGTTTCTGTTTCGGTGTATCCCAATGTGTTCGTTGTTGTAGACATTATAAAGAGAATGCATTAATGGATGTGTCCTATTATAAATCTTCCCATAATTCATCCTGCCCAGTATATGAATGGACTGCAGCTTGTCTTATCGATGTGCAACACCTGCTATCTTTCTAAGTTTCTGTTTTCTTCCTGAATTCTGGCCACTCTCCAGAATAGGCTCATGGTTTTGTGTCCAAAATATGTACCACCTCCAAGCTCTGTGACATGTCCATGTAATGGATAGCTGAAGAGAATGGCGAGCATTTCAGAAAACTCAGATATCAGTGTGACCAGGAAATTCTCAGTGGAGAAACCCTGCTTTGGGCAATTTGCTTACTTATTGTTGTGTTGCACTGAATGTCAGGAAGGTCTTTGCCTCAGGCCACCCCTTTGTGAAACCTGAAGAAAACAGTTTTCAAATACAAATGAATGGGCATCACCTGTGGCTTCTTGCTTCTTTGCTTTGGGAATGGATTTGTCTGAATCAGCCTCTTGGCAATGTGTGTGGCTGTGACTTAGATTCTCAGCACCTGATGAATCTAAAGAATGATCCCATGCGTGCATCCAAAACCATAAGGGCAAAAAATCATTCATTGTGGATGAAGTCTCTTGCCTTCCTCTGTTTGATTCCTGAAATCCATCAAGTGAGAATAGGGATTCTTTGGGTCAAATGAGTTTTTCAAATCTCTGCAGAGGAGCTTATGTTTTCGAATAACTTTAAATCACATAAAGAATCAATTTTTGAAATCAGTAGGCCTCAAATTGGAGAAACACAGAAGAATTAATGACAGGCTTATTTGATCATTCGTGGTTTACAGAAACGGTGTCCAGGCCACCCTGTCTTTAGGCAAATGAGGGGCAAGGGAGCTGATTTTGGACACTGTCTTGGGTTGCGCCCCTCATGGAAACCTCCAGCCAGAGGTTAAGATGATTGACTATATGGAATAAGATGAGGGCCATGTGGGAGTGTTTTGGTTTTAATTTTGGTCATTTGTGTGGCATTGGAAAAAATGACTGGGTCCACGTGGGCTTGAACTCTGGTGTGATTCCCCTTAGAGACTGGGTTTTGGAAGTGAACTCAGAGAAGAATTGCCATGAATTTTGTTGGGATTTTAAGAGGCCACACATGAAAGTCGCTCTTGGAAACTGAGACCTAGGCCCCGGGTGGATTTCCACAGAGGCCTGGGAATCTCAGCAAGGATATCACATGATTTTATTCTTAAAGAAATGTCAGCCATAGTTGAGAGTCAAAACACACATGGACCTCACATTGTAGACCTCAATGGGCCTGGCCTAATGTGACCTTTTGTCCACTCTTTCGAAAGCCTTGCCTGTGAGAGTTCTCCAGAGATTTCATTGAAATGAGCTTCCTCACCATTTAAGGTTTGCTGAATGAATTGAAACTCACAGTGCCTCCAACTTCATGCTTGAAAAATGGCTAGATAAATACCATGAAATTTTTGAAATTCCTACGTCCAGGTGGCACTGAAGAAACATTGGATGTCCTGTTGCTGATCATGAGTATACCAGACAATGCCTTTATTTACTGAGTTTCATGAAAATGGTGTAGAACCGAGTTGCCAGTAAGTTGGAGCCTGCTGAGTAGTGGGTCTAGAGCAGTGGTGGGGAGTTGTTTGATAAAACATCCGTGGTAGGGCCATGTGGATCTACCATGGGATTCCAAATGGCTTATAACTGACATGGTGCAGCCAGCAGACCCTTATATGTAAAGGCATCTTGTTATGTGGAGAGTTTTCAGAGGAAAATTAAGAATCAGGTTTATATGGACAAGAGGGCAATGGGGCAAGCTGTGAGAGATAGAAGCCTAGTTGGTGCATTGTCTTGCAGACCCTGACCCACCACACGTGACAGAACTCCCTCCAGCACTGTGTCCCAGTTTAGCTCCTAGTATTTCGTGAAACAAATACCAAACTCACAGTGCAGCAGCAAAAACACCACAAAAATTGGAGGAGGACCAAATGGCTTCACAGTCCACATGGGGAGACACTTAGTCCCCAGTGGCCTCAGTTTACCTACAAAGAGAGGATTCAGCACTGCTTCATCTTGTTCATTGGAAAATAAGAAACCATGTCCTCCAGGTCACATAGATGCAGACCCAGGTTTGATGGTCTCACTACAAAGGAAGCCAAATCTCCTGAAAACAACATATATTTCAAGTGCGGAAGCTCAGAGGCAGTTTCTCAAAAAGTTTTTAGGCCAGCAGAGCTCCATGTTTGTGGAGTGTTTACCCTGTCCCCTAGTTTTGGAAACTCCTCTACCAACTCCAAGGTTGTGAACTCCTGAGCATTTTCCATTCCAGATATGTATTCACTGATTTTGTAACTCTTCTCCTCTAATTGCGTCTTACTTGGGGTGAAGGTAATGTCAAGGCATTGTTCTGGATGAGAGCGGAAGGATATTTGTGCAGCAACTATTTACATACACATTGGACTCATTTTCCAATTTTCCATTCGAAATACTGAATCCCTGACACTAACCCATACCTAGTAGACTCAGGCTATTCATCCTAATATAATGGAGAAAATTAACCCAACACAATAGAAATACAAGCACTTCAGAGGAGACATGTTTTATAGTTGGACTAAACATTTGCATTATATAAGGTAGGAGTTATTAATCTAGTCAAATTTTAATTGAAATATTCTCCATGTGTTTTTAAACTTAACAAATATGTGAATTCTTGTTTCCCTTTTCTGTAGCCTATTCACACATGTATATTTATGTGCATATATAGAATCCTATCAGGTATCACACGTACATATTTGTGAGGTGGCTGTCTTGGCAGATACAAATTGTGACAAGAGTTCACTCCTCGTAAATGCTGTTGGAAATGAAAATTCAACCTATAGGAGAGCGTCCTAGTAGAACAACATTATACATAAACTCATGCTCAGTAAAATAAATATTTTTGCATCTATGGATGATATATATTTACTGATGAATTTCGATTGGCATTTATATTGGTACTTTTTAATGTCTGTGAGTGTTGTGTGTGTGTGTGTGTGTGTGTGTATATAGATATAGATATAGATATACTCTCCAAATTTTTCAAAATATGAAATATATGTGTCTAATATACACTCTCTAAATTCATTCATGTTCAGGTATGTGGATTTATAATCAACTTTTCACAAGTTTATAATCAGAAATATTCATCCACCTGAAATACATATTTGTTTCCTAGTACTGAAAACTAACTTCAGTGAATGGTGCGTACAAATCCTAATTATTCTACAGTAACTGACCCAGTCTAACATCAATGCAGGTAGACTCCTATGGGACATGATATTTAATTTGTCATTCATTTGTATTTGACACTGGTACATTATTGTTTCTTCAGTTTTTGCACATCATAGGATATATCTTTGCCAAGGCAGTGACCTCATTCAGTTTCAAAGAATGTGACATACCTCATTTCTTTGGTGATGGAACTCTCTGAACTTTGTATCCTAGGAGCCAGCACCCAGAGGCAGTCCCAGTCCCAGTCCCAGTGGGCTCACTTGTTTGGATTTACCAAGGATAGAGTCAGACATTCTTGGTACGTACTGAAGTGAGGTTTACCAAATGCCTGGAGAGCTCTGAATAGGGACCTTTCCTGAGAAAGCAGGTAGTGGCTCACCACTTTTTCCTTACAACTTTACAGATTTGGCCAAGGAAAACAGACCTGAGTGAGGACAGGCCATTTCGGAAGAACAGAGTATGGCCACCAGTCAGAGGACACTCTGGTTAGTCACAGACCTACTTGGGGAAGGAGGTGCCTTTTTGGGAGTGGGTGTGGGTTTGTGGTTTTTCTCATGTTCTGAGAATAGGTAGGAATGGCGGTTTGTTTGTTTTGGAGTGAACTGTTTCTGGTAAGTCGTTTGACGAGGTGAGTGTTTCCATGTCTGTGTATCCCACTGTGTCTGTGGTAGTAGACATGAGAAAAGAGAATGCAGCAATGGATGTGTCATGTCTAGTATAAAGCTTCCCAGGATTCATCCTGCCCAATTTATGAATGGAGTGCGGCTTGCCTTATGCACGAGCAACACCTAATACCTTCCTAAGTCCCTGTTTTCTTCCTGAATTCTGGCCACTCTCTAGAATAGGCTCATGGTTATGTGTCCAAGATATGTACCAAATCCAAGGTCTTTGACATGGCCATGTACTGGATACCTGAATGGAATGGCCAGCATCTCAGAAAACTCAGATATCAGTGTGACCTGGAAAGTCTCAGTGGAGATACCCTGCTTTGGGCCTTTTGCTTACCTATTGTTCTGTTGCCCTGAATATCAGGAAGGTCTTTGTCTCATGCAACCCCTTTGTTGAGCCTGAAGAAAACAGTTTTCAAATGGAAATGAATGTGCATCACCTCTGGCTCTTTGCTTAATTGCCTTGGAAAAGGATGTGTCTGATTCAGGCCCTTTGCCCTGTTTTAGGCTGTGACTTAGATTCCCAGCACCTGATGGATGTAAAGAAAGATCCCATATGTGCATCTAAACCAAAATGGAAAAACGTTCAGTCAATGTGCATGAATTGTATTGCCTTCCTTTGTTAGGTTTCTGAAATCCATCATGTCAGAATAGGGATCCTTTGGGTGAAATGTGTTCTTCAAATCTCTGCAGAGGTGCTTGGCTTTTCTCATGACTCCAATTCACAAAAAGAATCTAGACCCCACAGTCAGAGAGCCTCAAATTGGAGAAGCGAAGCAGTATTAGGGGAAGGCCTATTTGATCACTCCTGGTTCACAGAAAGGGTGTCCAAGCCACCCTGACATTCGGCAAATGAGGGGCAAGGGAGCTTATTTTGGACACTATCTTGGGATGTGCCCCTCATGAAAACCTCCATCCAGATGTTATGATGAGTATCTTTATGGTAGAAGATGAGGGCCATGTAGGAGTGTTTTGGTTATAATTGTGGTCATTTGTGTGGCAGTTGGAAGAGATGACTGGGTCCACCTGGGCTTGAATTCTGCTGTGATTCCCCTTAGAGACTGAGTTCTGGAACTGACCTCAGAGAAGTATTGACATGAATTGTGTTTGGATTTTAGAAGGCCAGGAATGAGAGTTGCCGTTGGAACCTCGGATCAAGGCCCAGAGTGGCTTTCCACAGAACACTGGGAATCACAGCCAAGATATTACATGATTTTATTCTGAAAGACTTGGCAGGCATAATTGAGATTCAAAACACACTTGGACCTCGCTTTGTAGACCTCAATGGGCCTGGCTTCATGTGACTTTTTGGCCACTCTTTGGGTAGCCTTGCCTGTGAGAGTGCTCCAGAGATTTCCCTGAAATTAGCTTCCTCACCATTTAATGGTTCCTGAATGAATTGAAACCCACATTGCCTCCAAATGCATCTGTGAAAAAATGCTAGATAATTACCATGAAATTTTAGAAATTCCGATGACCAGCTGGCACTGGAGGACCTTTGATGTCCTGTTGATGATCATGAGTATACCAGACAGGGCCTTGATTGACTGGGTTTCATGAAAATGTTGTAAAACAGAGATGCCAGTATGTTGGGGCCTGGTGAGTAGTGGGCCTAGAGCTGTGTTATGCAAGTGTGTGATAAAACATCTGTGGTGGGGCCATGTGGATCTTCCATTGGCTTCCAAATGGCTGTGACTGACATGGTGCAACCATCAGACCCATATATGTAAAGGCATATTTTTATATGGAGAGGTTTCAGGGCAATGTTCAGTATCATGTTGCTATTGTCAAGGGGGCAAGCTACTTGAGATAGAACCCTGGTTGGTGCATTCTCCTGGAGACCCTGCCAAGCACACCTGACAGAACTCCCTTCAGCACTGTGTCCCATTTTACCTCGTTTTATTTGATGAAGCAAATACCAAACTCCCAGTGCAGCAGCAAGAAACACCACAAAAACTGGAGGATGACCATTGGTTTCACAGTCCACAGGGGAAGACACTTAGCCCTCAGTGGCCACAGTTTACCTACAAAAAGAGAATTCAGCACTGCTGCCTCATTTTTATTTCAAAATAAGTAACCATTTCCTCCAGGTCACATAGATGCAGATCCAGCTTTGATGGTTTCACTACAAATAAAGCTAAAGCTCCTGACAACAACATATATTTCAAGTGCCCAACCTCAGAAGCAGATTCTCAAAAAGTCTTTTGGCCAGCAGAGCTCCATGTTTGTGGAGTGTTTACCCTGTCCCTTACTTTTGGAAACTCCTCTACCACCTCCAAAGATGTGAAATCTGGAGCATTTTCCATTCTAGATATGTATTCACAGATTTTCTAACTCTTCTCCTCTAATTGTGTCTTACTTGGGGCGAAGGTAATGTCAAGGCATTGTTCTGGAGGAGAGTGGGAAGATTTTTCTGTAGCATATATTTGCATACACATTGGATTCAGTGTCCTATTTTCAATTCAAAATACTGAATACCTGACTCTAACCCATACCCTACCAGATTCTGATTACTAATCCTAACATGATGGAGAAAAATAACCCATAAAGAATAGAAATACAAGCAGTTCAGAGTAGGCATGGTGTATAGTTGGACTTGCCTTTTGCATGATACAGAGTTGGAGTTATAAATCTAGTCAATTGCTTGTTGAAATAGTTGTCCTTGTATTTTTAAGGTTAACAAATATGTGAATTCCTGTCTCCCTTTCTCTGTATTCTTATATGCACATATAGATTCCTATCTGGTACCACACGTACATTCTTGTGAGGTGGCTGACTTGGCAGATACAAATTGTTAGAAGAGATCACTCCTACTAAACCCTGTTGGAACTGAATATTCAACCTATGGGTGAGCTTGCTAGTTGAACAGCATTATACATAAATCCATGTTCAGAAAAATGAATATTTTTAGATCTGTGGATAGTATATATTTTATAATGAATTTTGATTGACATATATATTGCTGCTTTTTTTGTCTGTGTGTGTGTTTTGTATATATATATATATATATATATATATATATATATATATATATATACTCTCCAAATTTTTCAAAATATGAAATATATGTGTCTTATATTCACTCCCTAAATTCATTCATGTTCATGTATGTGGATTTATAATCAACTATTCACAAGATTATTCTCAGAAATATTCATTCACCTGAAATTTGCCCAATGCTCTCAAATGTCAATCCTATTTGTGACTACATATTTGTTTCTTCCTAAGATTATATATTTAAACTCAACCCTGTTCAAAATGTCTAATCCTATCACTCACTTTTTACTTTGCCTGATTTTGTAATGTCTCTATTGATATTTGCTTTCCTACATATTTTCCCCAGTTCAACATTGTGACTGACTCTACACCTGTGCTGACATTTACATTCACTCTCTAATCGAAATCCTATTGCTAAGAAAATTTGTTCCAAATCTTATACTCACCCTTCTTCCTAAACTTACTGACTATCTTCCTAATGCTACAGACTATCCCTTTTTGACTGGATGTTCTCTTCTACATTCAATCATCCAAGTAAATGTGGGGCGAGCTTCAGAGGAGGAGACTACCAACAGACTATCTCATGCAACATCAAAGGGTTTATTGGGTGTCCAGCATGCTGGGGTTCAAAGCTCACCTGAATAGGGCAGATAGCCCTGAGAATAGCTGAAGTAGAGCTTATATACTTTCCCTGGAGAGGGAAGGGAGGTAATTGTATTGATGGGTCAAGGCGAGTGGGCGGTTTGCATGCAACTGGGAGAGGGAGTACATTCTGCAGTTTGGCAGCTGGGGATAGATCATTCTGGGAACAAGATTTGCAAGCATTTCTCAAGATTTCAACAGTGTTTTGTTAAGCATACAGAAAAACAAGAAGTGACAAGTACCTATTTTATTAACCTTTAATTCCTCACTTCTTCTTCTGGCTACTTTTAATCATAAAAATGATCATTGGAGGGTGTCACATTCAATGTCTGCTACTGGGGTATTACCATAAGTTTAACTCGTCCAATTTGAGCCAAGAGAAAATAAATTACACGGTTGAGCAAACAGGGTTTTATAGTTAGCAATAATATGAGGATTATTATTGGACCAGCCAGGGTTGATAAAAACGTAGTTAACCAGGGGGACTGTGTGAACCAAGACTCAAGCCACCCTTTTTGGGCCTCTCTCACTTGTTGATGCTCTTCAAGGTGTCTTTTAAATTTACTCATAGATTTTATTACAACTCCAGTATAGTCAGCATAAAAACAACATTCTTCCCTCAATGCCGCACAAAGGCCCCCTTCTCTAATGAAGAGGAGGTCCAACCCTCAACTGTTCTGTAAAACAACTTCCGAGAGAGAGGTTAAAGTTTCATGCAAAGCTCTGAAGGAGGTTTCTAATATCTTACTTTTGCTCTATTGCTGCTTCTAATTGGGACATCTTTTGTGTCCCATGGACAATGCCACTGGTTCCTCTGCCCACCCGTGCAGCAACTCCTATTTCTAATAGGATGGCTAAAGTGAGGGATATATGTTCCCAGTGGAACCGGTTGTATGTCCCCCCTATTTGATCTTCAAATGAACCTGTGTCATGATAGAGCACTCTGGGAAACATCTGCACCATTACACAATTTATCACATATCTTGACCATTTCATGAAAACATAAACAATGTTTAAGTATATAGAATTATGCTGTTGTAGGCACTGACAAAGCAAGGCACCTAAGATAGCACTCAAGAGAGGGAAACAGTCTTATTTGGTTGCATCCGGATTCAGAGGGCATTGCTTCTATTGTAATCAATTAATCCCCTGAAACTCAAGTTTAGGTAGTTTCAGAATTTTGTACCCAACATATAAGGGATGGGGCTCAGAAGTTCACAGTCTTCAGAAGTTCAAAAAAGCAGTATTTGTTTCTGTTTTTCCTTCTGTTCTGGGCAAGTTAACTTTTCAAGGACACCTGGGAGGAGGAGAGCTTTTTCTTCCCTTTCTTATTTTCCCCCTGCCAGCTGTTACCATGGAGCCCAGTTGGTAATTTCTTTATCTTAGAAATGTAGCCATCTCTGTGACCCCCAGCTGAAGGCCAGAGGACTTGTTCACATATTTTGTGAAAAACTAGTTAGGTGTTGTCTAGCTTAGAAGTACTGAGATTTTTAGCCAGTGGCCAAGTAGAACAGGGCAATATGAAAGAGAAAGTTTATCTACATTAAAGTCTTTATTGGGACTGTTTTGCTGAAAGTTCAAAACTCAGCCATGGTGAAGACTTCTGAAGACGGTCATTTAAGACTTTTCTGTGGGCCTGGTACAGAGGGGGGAAGACGGGGAAAGTGGGGCTGAGAGCACCTCTGAGGATCTGAGAATGAGGGAAAAGAGAGATGTAAAAGAATAATGGGAAAGGGTATTGGGAATTTCCTAGCAGCAAACTTGAGCAGTAGATCAGGTAGAGCAGAGTGAAAGACGGGAGTGAGGATCCCAAAATCCTGTGAGGGACTTTAAATTTTAGTAACCTGTTTTCAGTGATGACAAAGCAACTTTAAAGGACAATTATATTACATCTTGGATAAGGGTCTCAGGGCTCTCCTCAGCTCGTTTGAGCATTGGGTTAGCTGGTAAGAGGACCTGGTGGGACCCGGTGAGGGCACTGACAGGAGATGAGAGGAATGAGTCGGTGGAGGGGTACCTATCTACCTGCTACCTCAGCAAGGGGGCGATGGTCTGAGAACTGGTGGAGCTTTGGGTTTCTGATCTAGTAATTGGAGGGGAGAAATCAAGTTGCTGAGGTCGGAGTGACAGCAGAGGGTCTAGAGCAGAAGGCTGAGGATAAGGATCTATTGGAGAAGCATAGTTCAGGATGTGAGTGCAGGAGGGAAAAGGCTTCCACATAGGGGAATCTCCTTTCACTCTTTTGAGCACTTGCAGAAGTTAAAAAGGTCACGCAAAACTTGAGGATCTAGAGACCCCTCTGGGTGCCATAGTTTTTGGTTGTCTAATTGGTAATGTGGCCAATGCTGTGTACTGAATTTGATGAAGAATTGGGGTTCCATCAGGCAGCCCCTGTATGCACACATTCCCATGACATACAGAAAAAGTCGGCTTTTCCCTCAAACAGCCGTTACTGTTTGTGGCTTTGATAGTCTGCCAGGCAAATTTAGTAATCTAGACTAGCCAACCTGCATCTGGCTCGCATGTCCCTACATCCATAAGGTTTGTTTCTATTATCTATGGTACAGAAGGGATTTAATGGTATTTTAGTGGGATCCTCTTCATCAGGCATATCCCAATAGGAAATACCTATAGCCAGGTGACAAATGTCTGGGTGGAGAGATGGCCACCAGGTCCCTAAGGGGGCTGTATGCGAGATAGATTATACTTCTTTTCCAGTAGGATTTGTGATCAGCCATCACTGCTTAATGGGCTGATGAGGGTTAGGACTACTTGTGACCAAGGGGAGAGTATATAACCTATTCACATGGCGAATACAAAATTTGAATCTGTTACCAGTCTTTTTCAGTTTCCAGAAAGATTCTGTACAGGGAGCAGGCTTGAGATGAGAGGCATGGATCCAGGAAGTGATTCTGTTTACGTTCACCACTGTAGGTGTTATAATAGCACCTGGTATGGTCCTTTTCAGCGGGGTACCAGGGATGACACCTGATGTCTTCTTACATAGATGAAATCTCTTACTTGATATGGATGTGGAATTTCCAGTTGGGTAGGCAGTGGCCAGCTGTTTTCACAGGTATCACTGAGTTCTTTCAAGATCTTTAAGTCTGTCAAGCAAGGGGGTGTGGAAAGGATCTTTAGGTCTTACAGTTGGGCTTAGGTCCCCTACTGGAGGAGGGCCACCATAAAGAATTTCACACGTGGTAAGGTTACTCAAAGAAACAAATGGATTTTTTCTTGCATGAAACATTGCGTAAGGCAGGAGCATAGTCCAATCTTTTATGCTGGTCTCTAAGCTTAATTTCGTTAAGGTCTCTTTAATGGTTCTATTCATTCTTTCTACTTGTCTTGAACTCTGGGGTCTATAAGCACAATTTAACTTCGAATTAATCCCCAGGTTCCTGGCTAACCCCTGACTTACCTGGGCCATGAACATCGCTCCATTATCAGATCCTATTACCGGCTTAGCTTCCTCCAATGGTAGAGAAGCTTAGTCAGCAGCAGCGGAATCACTTAGAGTGTGTTGTGTGTTAGGGGACGAGGGCAGGGGATAAGGAGGGGGAGAAGAGTCCAGTAGAGTCAAATCTTGTGACTCAGGGAGAACAGAGGTTGGAGGAGAAGAAGGAGGTGAGGGTTTGAGTGATCATGGGGGGAGGAGTAGGAGCAGAGGTAGGGGCAAGGAAAGGCTTCACCCATGGAGGAGGAGATTTGCAGAGGTCCTTCCAAGTTAAGATATATGGATGTTGATCTGGATGGCTATGTGACGCTGGCTGAAAGACAATACCTCTGACTTTTTAAATTAGTGGGAAGTAGAAAGATCCTTCTAGGGGCCATACGACTCCAAAGATGGGCCATGCTGAGGCACAGAGATTCTGCCAGGTCCAGCGTTTTATTAAAAAAAGAAAGATTCTGAGCCCTTAAGCGGACTTTGGTCCAGTGATCAAGGGTCAGGGACAGAGGCATTGAAGTGCTCTGTTCTATAATGAAAGTTACACAAACAGAAAAAGCAACGACACACGACACAGATAAGACAAGACCATAAAGACAGGCAATGAACGTCCAACACTGAGACCAGGAATGAGTAGCCGGCAAAACCCAATGAAATGGCAATAACGAATCTAAAAGAAAATATCACTGAGTTGAGAAGATTATTGTTCCTTGATTTCCCGAGTTCTCTGCGGGGTCCTCCAGGGAGGTGCCCTGTGTCTCTGTGACACGTCTCTCAGCCACCATCGGAGAGAGCCCAGGCTCTTCATCGCCAGCAAATTTGCCAAGCCCTAACAAGAAACCTGAAACCAGAAAGAGGCGCCTTACTTGCTCCGAGAGGAGCCCGTTGGGGTCTCTCGTCCGCCACTGCTGGAACTCGGTGGAACCTCAATATGTAAAGGTCAGGCGAGTGTCGGAGGAAGATACTACCAAGAGACTGTCTCATGCAACAGCAAAGGGTTTATTTGTGGTCCAGCATGCTAGAGCTCAGAGCTAAATTAAATAGAGCAGAGACCTCTGAGAACAGCTTAAGCAGAGCTTATATACTTTCCATGGAGAGGTAAGAGAGGGAAGTTTATTGATGAGTAAGGGCGAGTGGGCGGTTTGCATGACACCGAGTGAGGGAGTACATTCTGCAGTTGGGCTGTTGGGAACAGTACATTCAAGAACAAGATTAGCAAACATTTCTCAAGATTTTAACAGTGTTTTGTTAAGCATACAGAAAAACAGGAAGTGACAAGTACCTATTTTATTAATTTTATTAACCTTTCACTACTGACTATGCTTTTTTGACTTGATGTTCCTTCTACATTAATTTATGCAACGTACAAGGTACTATGCCATTCTATATCGATTTATCTGAGACAACTCTGCAGAACGTAATTCAATGCCACGTATCCCTATCAAGGGCCCAATGCCCTTCTGGGCTTCAAATCAGACTTAGATTTCTTTTTTCATACATATATTTCACCTATATATTCTTCTACACATAGCAAGTTCCCAATACCATTATTCATCTAGCAAAATGATTTCTAACCCAAATTGAGCATGTTTTTAACCATAACCGGACACTGTTCCCTCAATCTAACTTTACAGAAGAGCAGGGAAGGAGTTGATATTACAATACAGAAATGTAGAAAAACTTCCACCTGCTGAGAACCTCAAAGGTCCATGAAGAAATGATCCCTGGAGAAGATGTAGGAAGCAATAAAGAACCTGAGAGACCAAAAGTCATCTTCCATGGCAAACAACCCGGTCAGGATAAAAGGTTGTGTCTGAATCAGATTCTTTTTTAATGTAGAGACCATGGACCAAAGCAGGCCTGTGTGGAGATCTATTCCTGGGTGACTATGGTTGATATACCATTCTAACTTGTGAAAGTGTCACAGGAAGTAGGGGCAGCCTCAATCTCTTGGGACCCTTGGAAGCAACAGTTAGGACAAAGTGGTTGCCAAGACAGTGCCCTCATTCAGTTCAGGAATAAAGTGACCTCACCTCACTTTCTTGGTGATGGAACTCTCTGAAATTGGGATCCAGGAAGCCAGGCACCCAGAGCCAGTCCCAGTCCCAGTCCCAGTTGTCTCACTTGTTTTTATTTACCAAGGACAGGGTCAGTATTTTTTGGTACCTACAGATGTGAGGAAGGCCAAATGCCAGGAAAGCTCGGATGCAGGGCTTTTCATGAGAAAGCAGGTAGTGGCTCACCGTTGGCTCCTGAGAAGTTCACAGAGTTGGCCAAGGAGACAAGATCTGAGACAGGAAAGGCCATTTTGGGGGAACATATTATGGCCCACAAGTCAGAGGACACTCTGGATAGTCACAGACCTACTTAGGGGAAGGAGGTGCCTTTGTGGATGTGGTTGTGGGTTTGTGGTTTTGTCTCATTTTCTGAGAATAGGTAGGACAGTCGGTTTGTTTCATTTGAAGTGGACTGTTTCTAGTAAGTCTTTTCACATGGCGAGTGTTTCTAGGTCTGTGTATTCCACTGTTTCCGTGGTTGTAGACATTAGAAAAGAGAATTCATCAATGGATGTGTCGTGTCTAGAAGAAAGCTTCTCAGCATTGATATTGCCCCGTTTATGAATGGACTGTAGCTTGCATTATCGATGGGCAACACCTGCTACCTTCCTAAGTTCCTATTTTCGTCCTGAATTCCAGCCAATCTCAAGAATAGGCCCATGGTTTTGTGTCCAAGATATGTACCACCTCCAAGCTCTGTGACATGGCCATGTACTGGATAGCTGTAGGGGATGGCGAGCATCTCAGAAAACTCAGATATCAGTGTGACCAGGAAAGTCTCAGAGGAGAAACCCTGCTTTGGGCCTTTTGCTTACCTATTATTCTGTTGCCCTGAATGTCAGGAAGGTCTTTGCCTCAGGCCACACCTTTGTGAAGCCTGAAGAAAACAGTTTTCAAATGGAAATGAATGAGCATACCTGTGGCACTTTCCTTAATTGCTTTGGAAAGGGATGTGTCTGAATCAGCCCCTTGGCCCTGTGTCTGGCTGTGGCTTAGATTCTCAGCACCTGATGGATCTAAAGAAAGTTACCATGTGTGCATCCAAAAGAAAAATCGCCAAAAGAGCAATCATTGGGATGAAGTCTCTCGAATTCCTCTGTAAGGTTCCTGACCTCCATCAAGTGAGAATGGGATCCTTTGGGTCAAAAGAGTTCTTCAAAACCTGCAGAGGCTAGCCCATTGTGCTTGGGTTTTCTCATGACTAAAATGCACATAAAGTATCTAAACCCCACAGACAGTAGTCCTCAAATTGGAGGGGTATTAACGGCAGGCATATTTGATCACTTTTGGTTCACAGGATGGGTGTCCAGGCCACCTTGACTTTAGGCAAATGAGGGGCAAAGGAGCTTATTTTGGACACTGTCTTGGTCTGCGCCCCTCATGGAAACCTCCAGCCAGATTATGATGAGTGTCTATATTAAAGAAGATGAGGGCCATATGGGAGGGTTCTTGTTTTAATTGTGGTAATTTGTGTGGTAGTTGGAAGACATGACTGGGTCCACTTGGGCTTGAACTCTGGTGTGATTCCCCTTAGAGACTGAGTTCTGGAACTGACCTCAGAGAAGTATTGCCATGAATAGTGTTGGGATTTTAGGAGACCACGCATGAGAATCGCTTTTGGAAACTGAGATCTAGGCCCAGGATAGCTTTCCACAGAACTCGGGGATTCTGAGCCAGGATATCACATGATTTAATTCTTAAAGACTTGGTAGCCATAGTTGAGAGTCCAAACACACATGGACCTCACATTGTATACCTCAATGGGCCTGGATTCATGTGTCCTTTTGGCAACTCTTTGGGAAGGCTTGCCTGTGAGTGTTCTTCAGAGCTTTCATTGAAATGAGCTTCCTCATCATTTAATGGTTCCTGAATTAAATGAAACCCACAGTGCCTCCAACTTCATCCTTGAAAAATGACTAGATTAATACCATGAAATTTTTGAAATCCCCATGACCAGGTGGCACTGGATAACATTTAGATATCCTGTTGCCGATCATGAGCATAACAAACAGTGCCTTGATTGACTGAGTTTCGTGAAAATGGTGTAGAACAGAGATGCCAGTAAGTTGGAGCCTGCTGAGTAGTGGGCGTAGAGCAGTGGACTGTAGGTGTGTAAATAAATATTTTTGGTAGGACCACCTGGATCTTCCATTGGCTTCCAAAACTTGCGACTGACATGGTGCAGGCAGCAGACCTTTATATGTAAAGGCATCTTGTTATATGGAGAGGTTTCAGGGCAATGTTCAGAATCAGGTTGCTGTAGTCAAGGGGAAAGCTATGTGGGATAGAAGCCTGGTTCGTACATTCTCTTGCCGACCCTGACCAACACACATGACAGAACTCCCTCCAGCATTGTGTCCCAGTTGAACTTATTGTATTTCATGAAGCAAATACCAAATTCCCAGTGCAGCAGTAAGAAACACCCTGAAAAGTGGAGGATGGCCAAATGGCTTCACAGACCACATGGGAATACACTTAGCTCCCAGTTGCAACAGTTTACCTACAAAGGGAGATTTCAGACCTGCTGCCTCATGTTCATTACAAAATAAGGAACCATGTCCTCCAGGTCACATAGATGGAGACCCAGATTTTTTGGTGTCACTACAAACGAAGCTAAATCTCCTGACAATTACATATATTTCTTGTGCCTAACCTCAGAGGAAGTTTCTCAATAAGTCTTTAGGTCAGCACAGCTCCATGTTTCTAGAGTGTTTACCCTCTCCCATACTTTTGGAAAATGTTTTACCACCTCCAGTGTTGTGAACTCCTGAGCATTTTTCATTCCACATATGTATTCACAGGATTTCTAACTCCTCTTCTCTAATTGTGTCTTACTTTTAGCGATGGTTATGTCAAGGCATTGTTCTGGATGAGAGAGGGAAGATTTTTGTGTATCACATGTTTGCATACACATTAGATTCATTTTCCTATTTTCCATTTGAAATACTGAATCCCTGACACTAACCCATACCCTACTAGACTCTGATTACTAATCCTAATATCATGGAGAAAAAAAAAACCTAACTGAATAGAAATACAGTCCTTTCATAGGAAGGATGGTGTATATTTGTGTTTGCCTTCTGCTTTATCAAGAGTATGTGTTTTAAATTTAGTAAACTATTCATTTTAATATTTCTCCATGATTTTTTTAAAGTTATCACATATGTAAATTCCTGTCTCCCTTTCTCTGTATCCTATTTAGCACATGTAATTTTTTTATGCATATAAAATATCCTACCTGGTATCACACATACATTCTTGTAAGATCACTGACTTTGGAATATAAAAATTGTGAGAAGAGATGACTCTCCCTAAATAATGATGGAACTGAAAATTCCACCTATGGGTGAGCTTCCTAGTGAAAAACACTATACATAAATCCATGTTCAGTAAAATGAATATTTTTGGATTTGTGAATGAATTATATTTCATGATGAATATCGATTGGCATATATATTGCTAAATATTAATATGTGTGTGTGTGTGTGTGCGTGTGTGTGTGTGTGTGTGTATATTCTCCAGATTTAAAAAAAATATGAAAAATATGTGTCTTATTATACACTCCCTAAATTCATTCATATTCATTTATGTTCATTTAAATTCAAATTTTCACAAGATTATTCTCAGTAATATTCATACACCTGAAATATATTTTGGTTTCCTACTACTGAAAACTAAGTTCAGTGGATGTTGCTAAAAAATCCTAATATTTCTACAGTAACTGACCCAGTTTAACATCAATGCAAGTAGATTGCTATGGGACATGATGTGTAATTTGAAGTTCATTTTTACTCAACACTGGTACATTACTATTTCTTCAGTTTATGGAAATCATAGGATGTATTTTTTCATCCACAACTTCACAAATATTTTTGGCATTTGGTTCACTTTCAATTGCTTACTACTTCAGAACACATGTATTCCTCCATGTTTCTTTACTGGTCTTTTCACTATACTTCTTTCTAAACACATTATTTTCGATTCCATAATCATTTTTGAAGCAAAACTCACTCTTCAGGATAAACCGTAACCCTAATAATACCATTGCATATATAACTCGTTGGATTGATGGTATATATATCAATATAAGATTTCCAATATATTTTCAGATGCAAACTCAATCCATTATTTAATGTTGGATCCAGTTATATACTTTATTCACAATATGGTCTATTCATGCATCATCTCAATAATCATCAACACAAGGTACACCTATTTGTATCCCCAGTACTAATTTATAAGTTTTCAGAATATTACTCCCCATTATGGTGGAAGAAATACTCATGTCACCTGATCTACATATACATTTTACCACAGTAGTATTCTGGACACAAAATGCATAGGTCACACATATGATTGTACCAAAGCCTAAGTGGGAAGTGACCATGGATTGCTAAAAAGCATCTATGTCCAGGGTGCCTACTGCTCTCAAATGTCAATCCTATTGGTTACTACATATTTGTATCTTCCTAAGATTATATATTTAACCTCAAGCCTGTTGAAAATATCTAATCCTATCACTCAGTTTATACTTTGCCTGATATCCTAATGTCCCTATTTATATTTGCTTTCCTACATATTTTTCCCAGTTCATCATTGTGACTGTCTCTTCACATGTGCTGACATTTACATTCACCCTCTAACTGAAACCCAATTGCTAAAGAACTTTTGGTCCAACTCCTAGACTCACTATTCTTCCTAAACCTACTGACTATCTTCCTAATCCTACAGACTATCCCTGTTTGACTGGATGTTCTCTTCTACTTTCAATCATCCGAGGTATAGGGTCCTATGTCATTGTATATCGATTTATCTGAGACCTCGGTGCAGAACATAATTCAAGCTAAGTATACCAATCAAGGGCCCAATGACTTTCTGGGCTTCAATCTTTCCTAGATCTCTGTTCTCATACATATATTTCACGTTTATATTCTTATAAATATCACAGGTTCCCAATACCATTATTCATCCAGCAGAATGACTCCTAACCAAAATCGAACATGCTATTAACACTAACCATACACTGTTCCGTCAATCTCACTTTACAGAAGAGCAGGGACAGAGTTGGTCTTAAAATCCAGGAAGGTAGGGTATCATCCACCAGCTGGGAACCTCAAATGTCCTTGCAGAAATAATCCCTGGAGAAGGTGTAGGCAGGTATGAAGGATCTGAGAGAGCAAAAGTCATCTTCCATTGCAAACAACCCGGTCAGGATGAAAGGATGTGTCTGAATCAGCCTCTCTCTTCTTAAAATAGAGAAGATGGACCAAACCAGGCCTGTGTGGAGAGCTGATCCCGGGTCCCGATGGTTGAAATAACATTCTAACTTGTGAAAATGTCAGAGCAAGTAGGTGCAGCCTCCATATCATGGGACCCTTGGAAGAAACTGTTAGGACAAAGTGGTTGTCAAGGTAGTGAACTCATTCAGTTCCTGAAGGAAGTGAACTCAACTCACTTCCTTGGTGATGGAACTCTCTGAACTTGGAATCCAGGAAGCCAGGCACCCAAACCCAGTCCCAGTGCAAGTCCCAAACTTGTTTGGATTTACCAAGGACAGAGTCAGTCTTTCTTTGTACCTATTGTTGTGAAGATGGCCAAATGCCAGGAAGGTCTGAAAAGCGGCCTTTCCTGAGAAAGCAGGTAGTGGCTCACCGCTGGGTCCTGACAGCATCACAAAGTTGTTCACAGAGACCAGATCTGAGACAGGACAGCCCATAATGGGGGAATATATTATGGCCCACCAGTCAGAGGACACTCCGAATAGTCACAGACCTACTGGGGGAAGGAGGTGCCATTGTGGGTGAAGTTGTGTGTTTGTTGTTTTGTCTCATGTTCTCAGAATAGGTAGGAAAGGTAGTTTGTTTGGTTTGGAGTGGACTGTTTCTAGTAAGTCATTTGACAAGGCGAGTGTTCCTGTGTCTACATATCCCACTGTGTTCATGGTTGTAGACATTAGAAAAGAGAATGCATCAATACATGTGTCCTGTCTACCAGAAAGCTTCCCAGCGTTCATCCTGCACAATTTATGAATGGACTACAGCTTGCCTTATAAATGAACAACACCTGCCATCTTCCTAAGTTCCTGTTTTCTTCCTGAATTCTGGTCACTCTCCAGATTACGCTCATGGTTTTGTGTCCAAAATATGTACCACCTCGAAGCTCTGTGACATGGTCATGTACTGGATAGCTGAAGGAAAATGCGAGTATATCAGAAAACTCAGATATCAGTGTGACCAAGAAAGTCTCAGTGGAGAAACCCTGCTTTGGGCCTTTTTGTTTATGTATTGTTCTGTTGTTCTGCATGTCAAGAAGGTCTTTGCCTCAGGCCACCCCTTTGTGAACTGAAGAAAACAGTTTTCAAATGGAAATAAATGGGCATCACCTGTGGCTCTTTGCTTAATTGCTTTGGAAAGGGATTTGTCTGAATCTGCCTCTTGGCCCTGAGTGTGGCTGTGGCTAGATTCTCAGCACCTGATGGATCTAAAGAAAGATCCCATGTGTGCATTTAAAACCACAATGGCAAAAAGAGCAGTCATTGTGGATGAAGATTCTTGCCTTCCTTTGTTAGGTTCCTGACCTCCTTCAAGTGAGAATAGGGATCCTTCGAGTCAAATGAATTCTTGAATGCTCTGCAGATGTGCTTGGGTTTTCTCATGACTCCAAATCGCATAAAAAATCTATACCTGACTTTCACTAGGCCTCAAATTATAGAAACAGAGCGGAATTGATGGCAGGCCTTTTTGATCACTCCTGGTTCACAGGAAGGGTGTCCAGGCCACCCTGATTTTAGGCAAATTAGAGTCAAGGGAGCTTATTCTGGACACTGTGTTTGGTTGCGACCCTCATGGTAACCTCCATCTAGAACTTTTTATGAGTGTTTTTATGGTGGAAGATGAGGGCCATGTCGGAGTGTTTTCGTTTTAATTGTAGTCATTTGTGTGGGGGTTGGAAGAGATGACTGGGTCCACCTGGGCTTGAACTCTGGTGTGATTCCCCTTACAGCCTGAGTTCTGGAACTTACCTTATAGAATTACTGAAATGAATTGTGTTGGTTTTTAGGAGGCCATGCATGAGAGTCGCCCTTTGAAACTGAGATCTAGGCCCAAGGTGGCTTTCCACAGAGCAATGGGAATCTCAGCCAGTAAATCACATGATTTTATTCTGAAAGATTTGGCAGCCATACTTGGCCCTCAGAAGCAAGCAGGAGTGGCCATACTCATATCGAATAAAATCAACTTCAAACCTAAGTTAATCAAAAGTGATAAAGAAGGACACTATATACTGTTAAAAGGTACCATTCACCAACATGACATAACAATTATCAATTTGAATGCACCAAACAATTTTGCTGCAAAGTCATAAAACAAACTGTCCTCAAGTTCAAGAGTCAAATAGGCTATAACACAATAATTAAGGGTGACTTCAACACACAACTCTCTCCATTAGACAGATCCTCTAGAAAAAAGCTGAATAAAGAAACTATAGAACTCAATAGAACAATCAATAACCTAGACTTAACCAACATATATAGAATATATCCAACATCATAAAGTGGATACATGTTCTTCTCTGCAGCACATTGATCCTACTAAAATATAGACCATATATTATGCCATACGGAAACTCTTAGTAAATATAAAGTTATAGAGATAATACCATGCACCATATCTGATCATAATGGAATGAAACTTGAAATCAATGATAAAAGAAGGCAGAAAAAATTCTACATCACATGGAAAATGAACAATATATTACTGAATGATCAATGGGTTACAGAAGACATAAAGGAGGAAATAAAAAATTTCTTAGAGACAAATGACAATACAGACACAACATACCGGATTCTATGGGAAACAATGAAAGCAGTGTTAAGAGGGAAATTCATTTTTTTGGAATTCTTTCATCAAAAAAGAAAAAAACAACAAATAAATGATCTCACACTACACCTCAAAAACCTAGAAAAAAAGAGCAAAACAACAGCAAATGTAGTTGAAGACAAGAAAAAATTAAAATTAGAGGAGAAATCAAAGAAATTGAAACAAAAAAAATTTAAAAAATAAAAGTTAGTTCTTTGAATAAATAAATAAGATCGACAGGACCTTAGCCATGCTAATGAAGAGAAGTAGAGAGAGAACTCAAATTACTAACATATGGGATAAAAATGGCAATATCACAACAGACACTACAGAAATACAGAAGATAATTAGAAAGTATTTTGAAACCCTATATTCCAATAAAGCACAAGATAATGAAGATCTCGATAAATTTCTTATGTCATATGATCTGCCCATATTGAGACAGGAAGACACACACAATTTAAATAGACCAATAACAATAGAAGACATAGAAGAAACCATCAAAAGACTAGCAACCAAAAAACTCCCTGGACCAGATGCATATACAGCGGAGTTCTAAAAAACCTTCAAAGAAAAATTAATACCAATACTTTTCAAGCTATTTCAAAAAATAGAAAAAGATGGAGTTCTTACAAATTCATTCTATGAGGCCAACATCACCCTGATCCCAAAACCAGACAAACACACTTCAAAGAAAGAAAACTACAGACCAATATCTCTAATAAACTTGGATGCAAAAATTCTCAATAAAATCCTGGCGAATCAAATACAAAAGCATATCAAAAAAATTGTGCTTCATGATCAAGTAGGATTCATCCCTGGGATGCAAGGCTGGTTCAATATATGGAAATCAATAAATGTAATCCATCACATCAATAGACTTAAAGAGAAGAACCATATGATTATCTTGATAGATTCAGAAAAAGCATTATACAAAGTACAGCATCCCTTTATGTTTAAACCACTATTAAAAACTAGGAATAACAGAAACTTACCTCAATATGGTAAAAGCTATATATGCTAAACCTCAGGCTAGCATCATCCTAAATGGAGAAAAACTGAAGACAGGGATGCCCTCTATCACCACTCCTATTCAATTTAGTTCTTGAAATACTATCCAGAGCAATTACACAAAGGAAATGAAAGGCATAAAAATAGGAAAAGAAGAACTTAAATTATCGCTATTTGTGGATGACATGATAATATATTTAACAGACCCAAGAGGGTCTACAAAGAAATTGCTAGAGTGAATAAATGAATTCAGCAAAGTGGCAGGATATAAAATCAACACGCATAAATCAAAGGCATTCCTGTATATCAGCAACAAAACTTCTGAAATGGCAATGAGAAAAACCACTCCATTTAAACTATACTCAGAGAAAATAAAAAACTTGGGAATCAACCTAACCAAAGAGGTGAAAGATGAATACAATGAAAACTACAGAACCCTAAAGAGAGAGATAGAAGAAGATGTTAGAGGATGAAAAAATATACCCTGTACATGGATAGGCAGAAATAACATCATCAAAATGGCGATATTACCCAAAGTTCTCTACAGGTTTAATGCGATGCCAATCAAAACCCCAATGGAATTTCTTGTAGAAATAGATAAAGTAATTATGAATTTCATATGGAAAAACAAAAGACCCAGAATAGCAAAAGCAATTCTAAGAAGGAAGTGTGAATCTGGAGGTATAGCAATACCAGAGTTCAAACTGTACTACAAAGCAATAGTAACAAAAACAGCGTGGTACTGGTATCAAAACTGGCAGGTGGACCAATGGTACAGAATATAGGACACAGAGACTAATCCACAAAAATACAACTTTCTTACATTTGAAAATGGGGCTAAAAGCATGCAATGGAAGAAGAATAGCATCTTCAACAAAAAGTGCAGGGAAAATTGGAAATCCATATGCAACAAAATAAAACTGAATCCCTTTTTCTCACAATGCACAAAAATTAACTCAAAATGAATCAAGGAGCCAGATATAAAATCAGAGACACTGCGTCTGATAGAAGAAAATCTTGGCTACGATGAACATACTGTGGGGTTGGGCTCAAAATTCCTTAACAGGACACACATAGCCCAAGAGTTAATAACAAGAATAAACAAATGGGACTTACTTAAACTAAAAAAGTTTTTTTTTTTCTCAGCAAGAGAAACAATAAGAGAGGTAAATTGAGAGCCTACATCCTGGGAACAAATTTTTACCCCTCACACTTCAGATAGAGCCCTAATATCCAGAATATACAAAAAACTCAAAAAATTAAACAATAAGATAACAAATAACTCAATCAACAAATGGGCCAAGGACCTGAACAGACACTTCACAGAGGAGGACATACAATCAATCAACAAGTACATGAAAAAATGCTCACCATCTTTAGCAGTCAGAGAAATGCAAGTCAATACCACCCTAAGATACCATCTCACTCCAGTAAGATTGGCAGCCATTATGAAGTCAAACAACAATAAGTGTTGGCGAGGATGTGGGGAAAAGGGTACACTTGTACACTGCTGGTGGGACTGCAAATTGGTGAATCCAATTTGGAAAACAGTATGGAGATTCCTGGGAAAGCTGGGAATGAAACCACCATTTGACCGAGCTATCGCCCTTCTCAGACTATTCCCTGAGGATCTTAATAGAGAGCACTCTAGGGATACTGCCACATCAATGATCATAGCGGCACAATTCACAATAGCTAGACTGTGGAACCAACCTAGATGCCCTTAAATAGACGAATGGGTTAAAAAAAAATGTGTCATCTATACACAATGGAGTATTACACAGCACTGAAAAATGACAAAATAATAGAATTTGCAGGTAAATGGTTGGCATTAGAATAGATTATGCTAAGCCAAGCTATCCAATCCTTAAAAAACAAATGCCAAATGTTTCCTTTTATATAAAGAGAGCAAATAAGAACATAACAGGGAGAAAGAACATGAGAAAAATATTAACACTAAACAGAGATGATGGGGGGAGAGAAAGGGAGAGAGAAGGGAAAGCATATGGAATTGGTAGGAGACACTCAATGTTCCACAAAATTACATATAAGAGGTTGTGAGGCTAAAGGGGGAAAACAAGGGAGAGAATTAAACAACAGCAGATGAAGTAGAGAGGGAAGATAAAAGGGGAGGGGGAATAGTAGGGGATAGGAAAGGTAGCAGAATACAACAATCACTAATATGCTATTATGTAAAAACTTGAGTGTGTAACTGATGTGATTCTGCGATTTGTTTTTGGGGTAAAAATTGGAGTTCATTACCCAATTGAGTCAAATGTATGAAAGATGATATATCATGAGCTTTATAATGTTTTAAAAAACCAAAGAAAAAAGAAAAAAAAATTGAATTTCCAATATTTGAGTCATTTAACAACTTTATTTTTTAATAAAATTGTCTTTTATTTGTTATCTTACTTGCTGGTATCTGCATTTCAGTTTTTAAAAACTATGTGCTGTAGCCATTCATCCATGTAGTATGTAACAGAAAATTTTGAGTGTCTCCATACAACCAGATTGGCAAGGCATCAAGGTTTCCTTCACATACAAGATGAAGGCTTTGCCATAAGAAATTTAATATTCTGCAATACATTTTTTTTTAATTTCCAATTAAATTTCCAAAAAAAATTTTAAAAAAGAAGAATCTAAACCCCACAGTAAGAAGGCCTCAAAGTGGAGAAGTGGAGCATTATTAACAGCAGGCCTATTTGATCACTCCTGGTTCAATGGAAGCGTGTCCAATCCACCCTGACTTAAGGCAAATGAGGGGCAAGGGAGCTTATTTTGGGCACTGGTTGAGCTGTGCCCCTCATGGAAAACTCCAGCCAGAGGTTATGATGTGTGTCTATATGGAAGAAAATGAGGGCCATGTGGGAGTGTTTTGGTTTTAATTGTGGTCATTTGTGTGGCAGTTGGAAGAGATGACAGGGTGCACCTGGGCTTGAACTCTGGTGTGATTCCCCTTAGAGAATGAGATCTGGGACTGACTTCAGAGAAGTATTGCCATGAATTGTGTAGGGATTTCAGGAAGCCACACATGACAGTCGCCCTTGGAAACTGAGATCTAGGCCCAGGGAGGCTTTCCACAGTGCACTGGGAATCTTAGCCAGGATATCACAGGTTTTATTCTGAAAGACTTGGCAGCCATAGATGAGAGTCAAAACACACATGGACATCACATTGTAGACCTCAATGGGCCTGGCTTCATGTGACCATTTGGCCACGCTTTGGGAAGCCTTGCCTGTGAGAGTTCTCCAGATCTTTCATTGAAATGAGCTTCCTTAACATTTAATGGTTCCTTAATGAATTGAAACCCACAGAACCAACAACTTCATCTGTGAAAAATGGCTAGAAAAATACCATGAATTTTTAGAAATTCCCATAACCAGGTGGCACTGGAGAAACTTTGGATGTCCTGTTGCTGATTATGAGTATACCAGACAGTGCCATGATTGACAGGGGATCATGTAAATGGTGTAGAACAGAGATGCCAGTAAGTTGGAACCTGCTGAGTAGTGGGCCTAGAGCAGTGGTGTGCAGGTGTGTGATAAAACATCTGTGGTGGGGCCATGTGGATCTGCCATTGACTTTCAAATGCCGTGAGACAGACACGGTGCAGGCAGCAGACCCTTCTATATAAAGGCATCTTTTTATATGGAGAGGTTTCAGGGCAATGCTTAGAATCAGGTTGCTATAGTCAAGAGGGAAAGCTATGTGGGATAGAAGCCTGTTTGGTGCATTCTACTGCAGACCCTGACCAATCACACGTGTCAGAACTCCCTCCAGCACTGTGTCCCAGTTGAACTCCTTGTATTTCATGAAGCAAATACCAAACTCCCAGTGCAGCAGCAAGAACACCACAAAAATAGAGGATGACCAAATGGCTTCACAGTCCACATGGGGAGACACTTAGCCCGAGTGGCCACAGTTTATCTACAAAGAGAGAATTCAGCACTGCTGCCTCATGTTCATTGGAAAATAAGAAACCATGTCCTCCTGGTCACATAGATGCAGACCGAGCTTTGATGGTCTCACTACATTGGAAGCTAAAGCTCCTGACAACAACATATATTTTTAGTGCCCAACCTCAGAGGCAATTTCTCAAGAAGTGTTTCGGCCAGCAGATCTTCATGTTTGTGGATTGTTTACATTGTCCCTTACTTTTGGAATCTCCCCTTCTACCTGCAAGTTTGTGAACTCCTGAGCATTTTACATTTCTCATATGTATTCACAGACTTTCTAACTCCTCTCCTCTAATTGTGTCTTACTTGGAGTGATGGTTATGTCAAGCCGTTGTTCTGGAAGAGAGTGGGAAGTTGTTCCTGTAGTACATGTTTGCATACACATTAGATTCATTTTTCTATTTTCCATTTGAAATACTGAATCCCTGACACCAACCCATACCCTACTAGAATCTGACTACTAATCGTAATATGATGGAGAAAAAGAAACCTAACTGAATAGAAATACAGTCCTTTCATAGGAAGCATGGTGTATACTTGTATTTGCCTTCTTCTTTATCAAGAGTATGTGTTTTAAATCTAGTCAACTTTTTATTGTAATATTTCTTCATGAGTTTTTAAAGTTATCACATATGTAAATTCCTGTCTCCCTTTTTCTGTATCCTATTCAGCACATGTATTTTTTATGCATATATAGTATCCTACCTGGTATCACACGTACATTCTTGTGAGCTCACTGACTTTGGAATATAAAAATTGTGAGAAGAGATGACTCCCCCTAAATACTGATTGAACTGAAAATTCAACCTATGGGTGATCTTCCTAGTAAAAAACATTATACATAAATCCATGTTCAGTAAAATGAATATTTTTGGATATGTGGATGAATTATATTTTATGATGAATTTCAATTGGCATATATATTTCTACATATTAACGTGTGTGTGTATATATATATATATATATATATATATATATATATATATATATATATTCATTCTCCAGAATTTCCAAAATATGAAATATATGTATCTTATTATACACTCCTTAAATTCATTCGTTTTCATGTATGTGGATGTATAATCAACTTTTCACAAGATTATTCTAAGAAATACTCAACCACCTGAAATACATATTGGTTTCCTACTACTGAAAACTAAGTTCAGTGAATGGTGCTTACAAATCTTAATATTTCTACTGTAACTGACCCAGTTTAACATCAATGTAAGTAGATTTCTATGGGACATGATGTGTATTTTGAAGTTCATTTTTATTAAACACTGGTACATTAAAATTTCTTCAGTTTATGTACATCATAGGATATATTTTTTTCATTCACAAGTTCACAAATTTATAGGCATTTGGTTCAGTTTCAATTACTTACTATTTCAGAACACATGTATTCCTCCATATTTCTCTACTGGTCTTTTCACTTGACTTCATTCTAAACACATTATTTTCGATTCCATTATCATTGTTCAAGCAAAACTCACTCTTCATGATAAACTCTAACCCTAATATTACCATTAGATATATAACAGGTTGGAATGAATGTATGTATATCAATATAAGATTTCATATATTTTTTTCAGATACAAATTCAATCCATTATTTAAAGTTGGAACCAGTTATATACTTTATTCACAATATGGTCTATTCATGCATCATCTGAATAATCATCAACACAGGGTACACCTTTTCGTATCCCCAGTACTAATTTATAAGTTTTCAGGATATTGCTCCCCATAATGGTGGAAGAAAGACTCATGTCACCTGATCTACATATACATTTACCACAGTAATATTCTGGACACAAAATGCAAAGGTCACACTTATGATTGTACCAAAGCCTAAATGGAAATTGAGCATGGATCATTAAAAACATCTGTCCAGGTTGAATAATGCTCTCAAATGTCAATCCTATTGTTTACTACATATTTGTTTTTTCCTAACATTATATATTAAACCTCAAGCCTTTTGAAAATATCTAATCCTATCACTCACTTTATACTATGCCTGATTTCTTAATGTCCCTATTGATATCTGTGTTTTACATATTGTCCCCAGTTCATCATTGTGACTGTAACTTCAAATGTCCTGACATTTACATTCACTCTCTATCTGAAACCCTATTGCTAAAGAACTTTTGGTCCAACTCCTATACTCACTATTCTTCCTAAACCTACTGACTATCTTCCTAATCCTACAGACTATCCCTTTTTGACTGCATGTTCTCTTCTACATTCAAACATCCGAGATACACAGTCCTATGCCATTGTATATCGATTTATCTGAGACCTCGGTGCAGAACATAATTCAAGCTAAGTATACCAATCGTGGGTCCAATTCCTATCTGGGCTTCTAATCTTTCCTAGATCTCTGTTCTCATACATATATTTCACGTCTATATTCTTATAAATATCACAGGTTCCCAATACCATTATTCATCCAGCAGAATGATTCCTAACCCAAATCGAACATGCTATTAACCCTAACCATACACTGTTCCCTCAATCTCATTTACAGAAGAGCAGGAACAGAGTTGGTCTTACAATACAGGAAGGTAGGGGATCTTCCACCAGCTGACAACCTCAAAAGTCCATGCAGAAATAATCCCTGGAGAAGATGTAGGCAGCTATGAGGGACCTGAGAGAGCAAAAGTCATCTTACATGGAAAACATCCTGGTCATGATGAAAGGATGTGTCTGAATCAACCTCTCTTTTCTTAATGTAGTGAAGATGAACCAAACCAGGCCTGTGTGGAGAGTTGATCCCGGGTGCCTATGGTTGATATACCATTCTAACTTGTGAAAACGTCAGAGTAAGTAGGTGCAGCCTCCATCTCATGGGACCCTCGGAAGGAACTGTTAGGAAAATGTGGTTGCCATGGTAGTGACCTCATTCAGTACCTGAAGGAAATGAACTCAACTCACTTCCTTGGTGATGAAACTTTCTGAACATGGGATCCAGGAAGCCAGGCACCCAAAGCCAGTCCCAGTGCAAGTCAAACTTGTTTGGATTTACCAAGGACAGAGTCAGTCTTTCTTGGTACATACTGATATGAGGTTGGCCAAATGCCAGGAAGGTCTGAAGAGGGGCCTTTCCTGAGAAAGCAGGTAGTGGCTCATCGCTGGCTTCTGACAGCAACACAGAGTTGGCCACGGAGACCAGATCAGAGACAGGACACCCCAATATGAGGGAATATATTATGGCCCACCAGTCAGAGGACACTCTGGATAGTCAGAGACCTACTGGGGGAAGGAGGTGCCTTTGTGGGTGTGGTTGTGGGTTTGTTGTTTTGTGTCCTGTTCTCAGAATAGGTAGGAAAGGTGGTTTGTTAGTTTTGGAGTGGACTGTTTCTAGTAAGTCATTTGACAAGCCGAGTGTTTCTGTGTCTATATATCCCATTGTGTCCGTGGTTGTAGACATTAGAAAAGAAAATGCATCAAGGGATTTGTCCAGTCTACTAGAAAGCTTCCCAGCATTCATCCTGTGCAATTTATGAATGAACTGCAGCTTGACTTATAAATGGGCAACACTCGCCATCTTCCTAAGTTCCTGTTTTCTTCCTGAATTCTGGCCACTCTCTAGAATACGCTCATGGTTTTGTGTCCAAGATATGTACCACCTCCAAGCTCTGTGACATGGCCATGTACTGGATAGCAGAAGGGAATGGCGAGTATCTCAGAAAACTCAGATATCAATGTGACCAAGAAAGTCTCAGTGGAGAAACCCTGCTTTGGGCCTTTTGTTTCCCTATTCCTCTGTTGCCCTGAATGTCAGGAAGGTCTTTGCCTCAGGCAACCCCTTTGTGAACTGAAGAAAACAGTTTTCAAATGGAAATAAATGGGCATCACCTGTGGCTCTTTGCTTAATTGCTTTGGAAAGGGATGTTTCTGAATCTGCCTCTTGGCCCTGTGTGAGCCTGTGGCTTAGATTCTCAGCACCTGATGGATCTAAAGAAAGATCCCATATGTGCATCCAATACTAAAATGGCAAAAAGGGCAGTCATTGTGGATGAAGTCTCTTGCCTTCCTCCAGACAAAAGCTGAATAAAGATACTATAGAACTCAATAGCACAATCAATAACCTAGACCTAACCAACATATATAAAATATATCAACCATCATCAAGTGGATACACGTTCTTCTCAGCAGCACATTGATCCTACTTCAATATAGACCATATATTATGCCATAGGGAAACTCTTAGTAAATATAAAAGTATGGAGATAATACCATGCACCATATCTGATCATAATGGATTGAAACTTTAAATCAATGAAAAAAGAAGGAAGGAAAAATTCTACATCACATGGAAAATGCACAATATGTTACTGAATGATCAGTGGGTTACAGAAGACATAAAGGAGGAGATAAAAAAAATTCTTAGAGACAAATGACAATAGAGACACAACATACCGGATTGTATGGGACACAATGAAAGCTGTTTTAAGAGGGAAATTTATTTCTTGTAATTCTTTCCTCAAAGAAAGAAAAAAACAACAACAAATAAATGAACTCACACTACACCTCAAAAACCTAGAAAAGGAAGAGCAAAACAACGTCAAATGTAATAGAAGACAAGAAATAATTAAAATTAGAGGAGAAATCAACAAAATTGAAACAAAAAAAAATACATTGTAAAAATTGAAATAAATAAAAGTTGGTTCTTTGAAAAAATAAATAAGTTCGACAGGCCCTTAGCCATGCTAACGAAGAGAAGAAGAGAGAGAACTCAAATAACTAACATATGGAATAAAAATGGAAATATCACAACACACACTACAGAAACACAGAAGATAATTAGAAAGTATTTTGAAACCCTATTTTCCAATAAAATAGAAGATAAAGAAGATATTGATAAATTTCTTAAGTCATATGATCTGCCCAGATTGAGTCAGGAAGACACCCACAATTTAAATAGACCAATAACAAAGGAAGAAAAATAAGAAACCATCAAAAGACAACCAACCAAAAAGAGCCCTGGACGGGATAGGTATACAGTGGAGTTCTACAAAACCCTCAAAGAAGAATTAATACCAATACTTTTCAAGCTATTTCAAAAAATAGAAAAAGAAGGAGTTCCTCCAAATTCATTCTATGAGGCCAACATCACAATGATTCCAAAACCAGACAAAGACACTTCAAAGAAAAAAAAATACAGACCAATACCTCTAATAAACTTGGATGCAAAAATTCTCAATAAAATCCTGGCGAATTGAATACAAAAGCATATCAAAATAATTGTGCTTCATGACAAGTAGGATTCATCCCTGGGATGCAAGCCTGGTTCAATATATGGAAATCAATAAATGTAATCCACCACATCAATAGACTTAAAGACAAAAACCATATGATCATCTCCATAGATGTAGATAAAGCATTTGACAAAGTACAGCATTCCTTTATGTTCAAAACACTATAAAAATTAGGGATAACAAGAACTTACCTCAACATGGTAAAAGCTATATATGCTAAACCTCAGGCTAGCATCATCCTAAATGGAGAAAAACTGAAGGCATTCCGTCTAAAATCTGGAACAAGACAGAGATGCCCTCTATCACCACTTGTATTCAATTTAGTTCTTGAAATACTAGCCAGAGCAATTAGACAGACAAAAGAAATTAAAGGCATAAAAATAGAAAAAGAAGAACTTAAATATTCGCTATTTGAGGATGACATGATAATATATTTAACAAACCCAAAAGGTTATGCAAAGAAACTGCTAGAGTTAATAAATGAATTCAGCAAAGTGGCAGGATATAAAATCAACAAGAAAAAATCAAAGGCATTCCTGTATATCAGCAACAAAACTTCTGAAATTGAAATGAGGAAAACCATTCCATTCACAATATTCTCAAAGAAAATAAGATACTTGGGAATCAACCTAAAAAAAGAGGTGAAAGATTTATACAGTGAAAGTTACATAACTCAAAAGAAAGAGATAGAAGAAGATGTTAGAGGATGGAAAAATGTACCCTGTTCATGTATAGGCAGAACTAACATCATCAAAATTGCGATATTACCCAAAGTTCTCTACAGGTTTAATGCAATGCCAATAAAAATCCCAATGGCATTTCTTGTAGAAATATATAAATCAATCATGAATTTCATATGGGAAAACAATAGACACAGAATAGCAATTGCAATTGTAAGCAGGAAGTGTGAATCTGGATGTATAGCGATAACAGAGTTCAAACTGTACTACAAAGCAATAGTAACAAAAACAGCGTGGTACTGGTATCACAAAAGGCAGTTGGACCAATGGTACAGAATAGAGGACACAGAAACCAATCCACAAAAGTACAACTTTCTTATATTTGAAAAAGGGCCTAAAAGCATGCAATGGAGGAAGGATAGCATCTTCAACAAATGGTCCAGGGAAAATTGGAAATCCATATGCAACAAAATGAAACTGAATCGCTTTCTCTCGCCATGCACAAAAGTTAACTCTAAATGGATCAAGAAGCAAGATATAAAATCAGAGACACTGCATCTGATAGAAGAAAAATTTGGCTACGATGTACATACTGTGGGGTTGGGCTCCAAATTCCTTAATAGGACACCCATAGCACAAGAGTTAATAACAAGAATCAACAAATGGGACTTACTTAAACTAAAAAGTTTTTTTGAAACAAGAGAAACAATAAGAGAGGTAAATAGAGAGCCTACATCTTGGGAACAAATTTTTACCCCTCACACTTCAGGTAGAGCCCTAATATCTAGAATATACAAAGAACTCAAAAAATTAAACAATAAGATAACAAATAAACCAATCCACAAATGGGCCAAAGACCTGAACAGACACTTCACAGAGGAGGACATACAATCCATCAACAAGAACATGAAAAAATGCCCACCATGTCTAGCAGTTAGGGAAATTCAAGTCAAAACCACCCTAAGATACCATCTCACTCCAGTAAGATTGGCAGCCATTATGAAATCAAACAACAATAAGTGTTGGCGAGGATGTAGGCAAAAGGGTACACTTGTACACTGCTGGTGGGACTGCAAATTGTTGAGGCCAATTTGGAAATCAGTATGGAGATACCTGGGAAAGCAGGGAAAGGATCCACCATTTGACCCAGCTATCTCACTTCTCGGACTATTCCCTGAGGATCTTAAAAGAGCGCACTATAGGAATACTGCCACATCACTGATCATAGCGGAACAATTCATAATAGCTAGACTGTGGAACCAAACTAGATGACCTTCAATAGGCGAATGGATAAAAAAAGGGGCATCTATACAAAATGGAGTATTATGCAGCACTAAAAAATGACAAAAATCATAGAATTTGAAGGGATATTGATGGCATTAGAACATATTATGCTAAGCGAAGCTAGCCAATCCTTAAAAAACAAATGCCAAATGTTTTCTTTGATATAAAGAGAGCAAATAAGAACAGAACAGGGAAGAAGAGCATGAGGAAAATATTAACACTAAATGGAGATGAGTGGGGGGAGACAAAGGGAGAGAGAATGGAAAGCATATGGAAATGGTAGGAGACACTAAATGTTACACAAAATTACATTTAAGAGGTTGTGAGGGGAAAGGGGGGGAACAAGGGAGAGAATTGAACAATAGCAGATGAGGTATAGAGGGTAGATGGGTGGGGAGGGGAGGGGGATAGTAGCGGATAGGAAAGGTAGCAGAATACAACAATCACTAATATGCCATTATGTAAAAATGTGAGTGTGTAACTGATGTGATTCTGTGATTTGTATTGGGGTAAAAATGGGAGTTCATAACCCAAATGACTCAAATGTATGAAAGATGATATAGCATGAGCTTTATAATGTTTTGAACAACCAAAAAAAAAAGAAAAAAAGGAATTTAATTTCCAATATTTGAGACATTTTACAACTTCATTTTTTAATAAAATTGGCTTTTATTTGTTATCTTACTTGCTGTTATCTGCCTTTCATTTTGAAAAAACGATGTGCTGTAGCCATTCATCCATGTAATATGTAACAGAAAATTTTCAGTGTCTTCATTTAACCAGATTGGCAAGGCATCAAGATTTCCCTCACAAACAAGATAAAGGCTTTTGCATAAGAAATTTAATATTCTGCAATAAAATTTTTTTTTTACTTTCCAATTAAACTTCAAAATTTTTTAAAAAAAGAAGAAACTAAACCCAACAGTAAGAAGGCCTCAAAGTGGAGAAGTGGAGCAGTATTAATGGTAGGCCTATTTAATCACTCCTGGTTCACAGGAAGGGTGTCCAGGCCACCCTGACTTTAGGCAAATGAGGGGCAAGAAAGCTTATTTGGGGCACTGTCTTGGGCTCCGCCCCTCATGAAAAACTCCAGCCAGAGATTATGAGGAGTGTCTATGTGGAAGAAGATGAGGACAATGTGGGAGTGTTTTGGTTTTATTTGTGGTCATTTGTGTGGCAGATGGAAGAGATGACTGGGTCCAACTGGGCTTGAACACTGGTGTGATTCCCCTTAGAGAATGAGTTCTGGAACTGACCTCAGAGAAGTATTGCCATGAATTGCGTTGCGATTTCAGGAGGCCACACATGAGAGTCGCCCTTTGAAACTGAGATCTAGGCCCAGGGTGGCTTTCCCAAGAGTACTGGGAATCTCAGCCAGGATATCACATGATTTTATTCTGAAAGACTTGGCAGCCATAGTTGAGAGTCAAAACACACATGGAACTCACATTGTAGACCTCAATGGGACTGGCTTCATGTGACCTTTTGGCCACTCTTTGGGAAGCCTTGCCTGTGAGTGTTCTCCAGATTTTTCATTGAAATGAGCTTCCTCAACATTTAATGGTTCCTGAATGAATTGAAACCCACAGTGCCTTCACCTTCATCCGTAAAATTTGGCTAGATCAATACCATGAATGTTTAGAAATTCCCATGACCAGATGGCACTGGAGAACCTTTTGATGTACTTTTGCCGATCATGAGTATACCAGGCAGTGCCTTGATTGACTGGGTTTCATGAAAATGTGTAGAACAGAGGTGCCAGAAAGTTGGAGACTGCAGAGTAGTGGGCCTAGAGCAGTGGTGAGAAGGTGTGTGATAAAACATCTGTTGTGGGGTCATGTGGATCTGCCATTGACTTTCAAATGTCTTGAGACAGACATGGTGCTGCCAGCAGACCATTGCATATAAAGGCATCTTGTTATATGGAGAAGTTTCAGAGTAATATTTAGAATCAGGTTGGTATGATCAAGGGGGCAAGCTATGTGGGATAGAAGCCTGGTTGGTGCATTCTACTGTAGACCCTGACCTACCACACGCAACAGAACTCCCTCCAGCACTGTGTCAAAGTTGAACTCCTTGTATTTCGTGATGCCAATACCAAACTACCAGTGCAGCAGCAATAAACACCACGAAAAGTGGAAGATGATCAAATGGCTTCACAGTCCAAATGGGGAGACACTTAGCACCCAGTGGCAACAGTTTGCCTACAAAGAGAGAATTCAGCACTGCTGCCTCATGTTCATTGGAAAATAAGATGCCATGTCCTCCAGGTCACATAGATGCAGACCCAGCTTAGATGGTCTCACTATAAAGGAAGCGAAAGCTCCTGAAAATAACATATATTTCAAGTGCCCAACCTCAAAGGCAGTTTCTCAAGAAGTGTTTAGGCCAGCAGATCTTCATGTCTGTGGAGTATTTACCATGTCACTTACTTTTGGAAACTCCTCTACCACCTCCAAGGTTGTGCACTCCTGAGCATTTTTCATAGCAGATATGTATTTACAGATTTTCTAACTCTTCTCCTCTATTTGTGACTTACTTGGGGCAATGGTAATGTCAAGTCATTGTTCTATATGAGAGAAGGAAGATTTTTTTGTAGCACATATTTGCATACACTTGGATTTATTTTTCAATTTTTCATTCGAAATACTGAATCCCTGACACTAGCCCATACCCTTATAGACTCTGACTACTAATACTAATATGATGAGAAAAATAACCGAAACAGAATAGAAATACAAGCAGTTCAGAAGAGGCATGGTGTATAGTTGTACTTGCCTTTTGCATGATATAAGGTAGGAGTTATAAATCTAGTCAATTATTTGTTGTAATAATTCTCCATGTGTTATTAAAGTTAAGAAATATGTGAATTCCTGTCTCTCTTTCTCTGTAGCCTATTAAGCACATGTATTTTTATATGCACAAATAGAATCCTCCCTGGTTTCACACGTACATTCTTGTGAGGTGGCTGACTTGGCAGATACAAATTGTGAGAAGAGATCACTTCTCCTAAAGGCTGTTGGAACTAAAAATTCAACCCATGGGTGACCTTCCTAGATGAACAACATTATACATAATTCATGTTCAGTATAATGAAAATTTTTTGATATGCAGATGAGTTATTTTTCATGATGAATTTCAATTGGCATATATATTGCTACATTATAATGTGTGTGTGTTTGTGTCTATACATATATAGTCTCCAGATTTTCAAAATATGAAATATATGTGTCTTACTATCCACTGCCTAAATTCATTCATGTTCCTGTATGGGGATATATAATCAATTTTTCACAAGATTATTCTTAGAAATATACATCCACTGAAATACATATTTGTTTCCTAGTACTGAAAACTAACTTCAGGGAATGATGCTAAGAAATCCTCATATTTCTACAGTGACTCACCCAGTTTAACATCAATGCAAGTACACCCCTATGGGACATGATGTGTATTTTGAAGTTCATTTTTATTCAACACTGGTACATTACTATTTCTGCAGTTTATGGACATTATAGGATATATCATTTCATCCACAATTTTACAAATTTATAGGCATTTGGTTCACTTTCAATCACTTCCTACTTGAGAAGACATGTATTCCTCCATGTTTCTTGACTGTTCTTTTCATGAGATTCTTTCCAAACGCATTATTTTCGATTTCCATAATCACTTTTGAAACAAAACTCACACATTCTTCATGATAAACCGTAAGACTAACATTATCATTAGATGTATAACTGGTTGGAATGAATGTATGTATATCAATGTAAGATTTTTTGTATATTTTCAGATATCAATTCAATCCATTATTTAAAGTTTGAACCAGTTATATTATTTATTCACAGTATGGTCTATTAAGTAATCATCTCTATATTCATAGACCCAGGGTATACCTATTTGTATCCCCAATACTAATTTATAAGCCTTTAAAATATTGCTTTCAAAAATGGTGGAAGAAATATTCTAGTCACCTGATATACATATGCATTTCATCACAGTAATATTCCTGACAAAAAATGCAAGTGTCACACTTATGATTGTACCAAAGCCTATATTGAAATTGAGCATGTATTACTAACAACATCCATGTCCTGATTCACTAATGATCTCGAATATCATTCCTATTGGTGACTACATATTTGTTTCTTCCTAAGATTGTATATTCAAACTCAACCCTGTTAAAAATGTCTTATCCTATCACTCACTTTGTACTTTGCCTGATTTCCTAATGTCTCTATTGATATCTGCTTTCCTACACATTTTCCCCAGTTCATCACTGTGGCTGACTCTTCACATATGCTGAAATTTACATTCACTCTCTAACCAAAACCCTATATCTAAAGCCATTGATCCAACTCCTTGATTCACTCAAATGGGTTCTTCAAATCCCTTCAGAGGGTAGCCCATAGGTGCTTGGGTTTTCTCATGACCCCAATTCACATAAAGAATCTATACCCCACAGAGAGTAGGCCTCAAATTGGAGAAGTAGAGCAGTATTAGTGGCAGGCCTATTTGATCACCCTTCGTTCACAGGAAGGGTTTCCATGCCACCCTGACTTTAGGCAAATGAGTGGCAAGTGAGCTTATTTTGAACACTGTCGTGGGCTGTGCCCCTCATGGAAACCTCCAGCCAGAGTTTATTATGACTGTCTATATGGAAGAAGATGAGGGCCATGTTGGAGTGTTTTGGTTTAATTTTGGTCATTTGCGTTACGGTTGGAAAAGATTCCACGGTCAACCTGGGCTTGAACTCTTGTGTGATTCCCTTTAGAGACTGAGTTCTGGAACAGATCTCAGAGAAGTATTGGCATGAATTATGTTTGGAATTTAGGAGGCCACACACGAGAGTTGCCCTTGGAGACTGAGATCTAGGCCCCGGTTGGCTTTCCAAAGAGCACTGGGAATCTCAGCCAGGATATCACATGACTTTATTCAGAAAGACTTGGCAGCCATAGTTGAGAGGCAAAACACACATGGACCTCAATTCTAGAACTCAATGGGCCTGGCTTCATGTGACCTTTTGGCCACTTTTTGGGAAGCCTTGCCTGTGAGAGTTGTCCCGAGCTTTCATTGAAATGAGCTTCCTCACTATTTCATGGTTCCTGAATGAATTGAAACCCACAGTGCCTCCAACTTCATCCTTGAAAATTGGCTAGATAAATACCATAAAATTTTTGATATTCCTATGAACAGGTGGCACTAGAGAATCTTTGGATGTCTGTTGCTGATCACGAGTATACCAGACAGTGCCCTGATTGACTGGGTTTCATGAAAATGTTGTAGAACAGAGATGCCAGAAAGTTGGAGCCTGCTGAGTAGTGGGCCTAGAGCAGTGGTTGGCAGGTGTATGATAAAACATCTGTCGTGGGGCCACATGGATCTTCTCTTGGCTTCCAAATGGGTTGTGACTGACATGGTGCAGCCAGCAGACCCTTACAAATAAAGGGATCTTGTTATATGGAGAGGTTTCAGGGCAATGTTCAGAATCAGGTTGCTATGGACATGGGTGCAAGCTTTTTGGGATAGAAGCCTGGTTGGTGCATTCTCCTGCAGACCCTCACCCACCACACATGAGAGTACTCCCTCTAGGACTGTGTCCCAGTTTATCTCCTTGTACTTCGTGAAGCCAATACCAAACTCAGAGTACTGCAGTAAATAACACCACAAAAATTCGAGTATGACCAAATGGCTTCACAGACCACACGGTTAGACACTTAGACCCCAGTGGCCTCTGTTTACCTACAAAGAGAGAATTCAGAACTGCTGCCTCATGTTCAATAGAAAATAAGGAACCATGTCATCCAGGTCACATAGATGCTGACCCAGATTTGATGGTCTCACTACAAAGGAAGCTAAAGCTCCTGACAACAACAAATATTTCAAGGGCCCAAACTCAGAGGCAGTTTCTCAAAAATTTATTAGGCCACCAGAGCTCCATGTTTGTGGAGTGTTTATTCTTTCTTTTACATTTGGAAATTCCTCTACCATCTCCAAGGTTGTGAACTCCATTCATTTTCCTTTCCAGATATATATTCACAGATTTTCAAACTCTTCTCCACTAATTGTGTCTTACTTGTGGTGAAGGAAATATCAAGGCATTGTTCTGGAGGACAGTGGGAAGATTTTTGTCTAGCAAATATTTGTATACACATTAGATTCATTTTTCTATATAAAATACTGAATTCCTGACACTAACCCATACCCTAGTAGACTCTGACTGTTCCCGGATGCCTATGGTTGGTATACCATTCTAACTTGTGAATGTGACACAGGAAGTAGGGGCAGCCTCCATGTCATGGAGCCATTTGAAGCAAATGTTAGGACAAAGTGGTTGCCAAGGCAGTGACCTCATTCAGTTCCTGAAGGAAGTGACCTACCTCACTTCCTTGGTGATGGAACCCTCTGAACTTGGGATCCAGGAAGCCAGGCACCCAGAGCTAGTCCCAGTCACTTTCCCAGTGGGTTCACTTTTTTGGATTTACCAAGGACAGAGTCAGTCTTTCTTGTGGATCACTAAATGCCAGGAAAGCTCTTAAGAGGGGCCTTTCCTGAGAAAGCAGGTAGTGACTCACCGATGGCTCCTGAAAACTTTACAGAGTTGGTAAAGGAGACCAGATCTGAGACAGGACAGGCCATTTCGGGGGAACATATTATGGCCTATCAGTCTGAGGACACTCTGGTTACTCACAGACCTACGTGGGTAAAGATATGCCTTTGTGGGTGTAGATGTGAGTTTATGGTTTTGTCTCATGTTCTGAGAATAGGTAGGAAAGGCAGTTTGTTTGGTTTGGAGTGGACTGTTTTTAATAAGTCATTTGACATGGTGAGTGATTCTATGTCTGTGTATCCCACTTTGTCCGTGGTTGTAGATATGAGAAAAGTGAATGCATCAATGCATGTGTCCTGACAAGTAGAAAGCATCCCAGCACACATCCTGCCCAATTTATGAATGGACTGTGGCTTGCCTTATCGATGGGCAACACCTACTATTTTCCTTAGTTCCTGTTTTCTTCCTGAATTCTGGCCATTCTCCAGAATAGGCTCATTTTTTTTTTTTTTTTTGTCCAAGATATGTACCACCTCCGAGCTCTGTGACATGGCCATTTACTGGATACCTGAAATGAATGGGGAGGATCTCAGAAAACTCAGATATCAGTGTGACCAGTAAAGTCTCAGTAGAGAAACCCTGCTTTGTGCCTTTTGCTTACCTACTGTTCTGTTGACCTGAATGTCAGGTAGGTCTTTGCCTCAGACCACCAGTTTGTGAAGCCTGAAGAAACTGCTTTCAAATGGAAATGAATGAGCATCACCCGTGGCTCTTAGCTTAATTGCTTCAGAAAAGGATGTGTCTAAATCATCCTCTCGGCTCTGTGTGAGGCTGTGGCTTAGATTCTCAGCACCTGATTGATCTAAAGAAAGATCCCATGTGTGCATCCAAAACCAAAATGGCAAAAGGATCAGTCATTGTGAATGAAGTCTCTTGCTTCCTCTGTTAGGTTCCTCACCTCCATCAAGTAAGAATAGGGATCCTTTGGGTCTAATGAGTTCTTCAAAGACCAGAAAAGGTGCTTGGGTTTCACATGACTCCAAATCACATAAAGAATCTATACCTCACATTCAGTAGGCCTCAAAAAGGAGAAAAAGAGCATTATTAATGGCAGGCCTATTTGATAAGTCCTGGTTCACAGGAAGGGTGTCCAGGAAACCCAGACTTTAGGCAGATGAGGGGCAAGGGAACTTATTTTGGACACTGTCTTGGGCTTCGCCCCTTATGGAAACCTCCAGCCAAAGGTAATGATGAGTGTCTATATGGAAGAATATGAGGGCCATGTGGTAGTGTTTTGGTTTTAATTGAACATGTTAATAACATTAACCATACATTGTTCCATCAATTTAAGTATTCAGAAGAGCAGGGACAGATTTGTTCTTACAATACAGGAATGTAGGGGATCTTCAACCTGCTGAAAACCTCAAATGTCAATGCAGATATTATCACTGGAAAAGATGTAGCAGCTATGAAGGACCGGAGAGAGCAAAAGTAATCTTCCATGGAAAACAACCTGGTCAGGATGAAGGGTTGAGTCTGAATCAGACTCTCTATCCTTAACGTAAAGGAGATGGAGCATACCGGACCTGTGTGGATAGCTGTTCCTGGGTACCTATGGTTGGTATACCCTTCAAACTTTTGAAAGTGTCTCAGGATTTAGGGGCAGCCTCCATGTAATGGGACCCTTGGAAGCAAGTGTTAGGACAAAGTGGTTGCCACGTCAGTGACCTCATTCAGTTCCTGAAGAAATGACCTTCCTAACTTCCTTGGTGATGAAACTCTCTAAACTTGTGATCCAAGAAGCCAGGCACCCAGAGTGAGTCCCAGTCACAGTTCCAGTGGGCTCACTTGTTGGATTTACCAAGGACAGAGTCAGTCATTCTTGGTACCTACTGATGTGAGGATGGCCAAATGCCAGGAGTGCTCTGAAGAGGGGCCTTTCCTGAGAAAGCAGGTAGTGGCTCAACACTGGCTCCTGACAACTTCACAGAGTTGGCCAAGGTGACCAGATCTGAGGCAGGAAAGGCCATTTTGGGAGAACACAGTATGGCCCACAAGTCAGAGGACACTCTGGATAGTCACAGACCTACTTGGGGGAAGAAGTTGAATTTGTGTGTTTGGGTGGGGTTTGTGGTTTTGTCTCATGTTCTCAGAATAGGTAGGAAAGGAGGTTTGTTTGGTTTGGAATTAACTGATTCTTCTAAGTCCTTTGACAATGCGAGTGTTTCTATGTCTGTGTATCCCACTGTGTTAGTGGTTGTAGACATTAGAAAAGAGAATGCATCAATGGATGTGTCCTGTCTAGTAGAAAGCTTCCCAGCATTCATCCTGCCCAATTTATGAATGGACTGTGGCTTGCCTTATGGATGGGCAATACCTGCAATCTTCCTAATTTCCTGATTTCTTCCTCAATTCTGGTCACTCTCAAGAATAGGCTCATGGTTGTGTGTCCAAGATATGTACCACCTCCAAGGTCTGTGACATGTCCATGTACTGGATAGCTGAAGGGAATGGCGAGCATCTCAGAAAACTCAGATAGCAGTGTGACCAGGAATATCTCAGTGGAGAAACCCTGCTTTGGGCCTTATGCATACATATTTTTCTGTTGCCCTGAATGTCAGGAAGGTGCTTGCCTCAGGCCAACACTTTTGGAAGCCTTAACAAAAGAGTTTTCAATTGGAAATAAATGTGCATCTCCTGTGGCTCTTTGCTTAATTGCTTTGGAAAGGGGTGTGTCTGAATCAGCCTCTTTGCCCTGTGTGAGGCTGTGGCTTAGATTCCATGCACCTGATGGATCTAAAGAAAGATTCCATATGTGCATCCAAAACCAAAATGGCTAAAAGTGCAGTCATTGTGGATGAAGTCTTTTGCTTTCCTCTGGTAGGGTACTTACTTCCATCAAGGAAGAATAGGGATCTTTGGGTCAAATGGGTTCTTCAAAGCTCTGCAGTGGCTTGCCCATAGTGCTTGTGTTTTCTCATGCGTCCAATTCCCAAAAAGAATTTAAACCCCACAGTCAGTAGGCCTCAAATTGGAGAAGTGGAGCAGTATAAATGGCAGGCCTTTTTGATCACTTCTGGTTCATAGGAAGGGTGTCCAGGCAAACCTGACTTTAGGCAAATGAGGGACAAGGAAGCTTATTTTGGACACTGCCTTGGGCTGTGCCCTCATAGAAACCTCCAGCCAGAGGTTATGATGAGTGTCTATACGGAAGAAGATGAGGGTCATGTGGGAGTGTTTAGGTTTTAATTGTGAGAGATGACTGGCTCAACCTGGGTTGAATTCTGGTGTGATTCCCCTTAGAGACTCAGTTCTTGAACTGACCTCAGAGAAGAATTTCCATGAATTGTGTTAAGATTTTCGGAGGCAACGCATGAGAGTCGCCCTTGGAAGCTGAGATCTAGTCCCAGGGTGGCTTTCCACAGTTCACTGGGAATCTCAGCCAGAGAATCACATGATTTTATTCTGAAAGACTTGGCAGCCACAATTGAGAGTCAAAACACACATGGACCTCACATTGTAGACCTCAATGGGCCTGGATTCAAGTGACGTTTTGGCCACTATTTGGGAAGCCTTGCCTGTGAGACTTCTCCAGAGCTTTCATTAAAATGAGCTTCCTCACCATTTAATGGTTTCTGAATAATTGAAACCCACAATGCCTTCAACTTCATCCTTGAAAATGGTTACAAAAATATCATGAAATTTTTAAAATTACCATGACCAGGTGGCACTGGAGAACCTTTGGATGTCCTGTTGCTGATCATGAGTATACCAGAGAGTGCCTTGATTGACTGGGTTTCCTTAACATGGTGTAGAACACAGATGCCAGTAAGTTGGAGTCTGCTGAGAAGTGGACTTAGAGCAGTGGTGGGCAGTTGTGTGATAAAACATCAGTGGTACGGCCATGAGGATCTACCATTGGATTCCAAATGCCTTGTGACTGACATGGTGCAGGCAGCAGACCCTTCTATGTAAAGGCATCTTGTTTTATGCAGAGGTTTCAGGGCAATGTTCAGAATCAGGTTGCTATGGTCAAGGGGGAAAGCTATGTGGATAGAAGCCTGGTTGGTGCATTCTCCTGCAGACACTGACCCACCACACGTGACAGAACTCCCTCCAGCACTGTGTCCCAGTTGAACTCCTTGTATTTCATGAAGCAGACACCAAACTCCCAGTGCAGCAGCAAGAAACACCATGAAAAGTGGATCATGACAAAATTGCTTCACAGTCCAAACGGGGAGACACTTAGCCCCCAGTGGCCACAGTTTACCTGCAAAGAGAGAAACCAGCACTGCTGCCTCATGTTCATTGGAAAATAAGATGCCATGTCCTCCACGTCACGTAGATGCAGACCCAGCTTTGATGGTCTCACTAGAAAGAAGCTAAAGCTCCTGAAAACAACACATATTTCAAGTGCCCAAACTCAGAGGCGTTTCTCAAGAAGTCTTTAGGCCAGCAGAGCTCCATGTTTGTGGAGTGTTTATCCTGTCCCTTACTTTTGGAAACTCCTCTACCACCTCCAAGGTTGTGAACTTCTGAGGATTTTTCATTGAATATATGTATTCACAGATTTTCTAATTCTTCTCCTCTAATTGTGTCTTACTTGGGGCGAAGGTAATGTCAAGGCATGTTTCTGGATGAGAGTGGGAAGATTTTTGTGTAGCATATATTTACATACACATTGGATTCATTTTCCAAAATTCCATTAGAAATACTGAATCCATGACACTAACCACTACATTACTAGACTCTGACTACTAATCCTAATATGATGGAGAATAAAAACCCAAACAGAATAGAAATATAAGCAGTTCAGAGGATGCATGTTGTATAGTTGGACTTGCCTTTTGCATTATATAGGGTAGGAGTTATAAATCTAGTCAATTATCTGTTGAAATAGTTCTCCATGTATTTCTAAATTTAACAAATATGTGAATACCTGACTCCCTTTCTCTGAAGCCTATTCAGCACATGTAATTTTATATGCACATACAGAATCCTACCAGGAATCACACGTACATTCTTGTGAGATGGCTCACTTGGCAGATACAAATTGTTAGAATAGTTCACTCTTCCTAAATGATGCTGAAACTGATAATTCAACCAATGGGTGAGCTTCCTGGTTGAACAACTTTACACAAAAACCCATGTTCAGTAAAATAAATATTTCTGATCTGTGGATGATATATATTTCATGGTGAATTTCAATTGGCATATATATTCCTACTTTTTAAAGTCTGTGTGTGTGTGTGTGTGTGTGTGTATACATACTCTCCAGATTTTTCAAAATATGAAATATGTTTCTTATTATACACTACCTAAAAAAATTCATATTCATGTATGTGGATTTTTAATCAACTTTTCACGAGATTATTCCCAGGAATATTCACACACCTGGAAAACATATTTGTTTTCTCATACTGAGAACTATCTTCAGTGAATGGTGCATACAAATCCTTGTATTTCTGCAGTAACTTACCCTGTTTAACATCAATGCAAATAGATTTCTATGGGACATGATGTGTATTTTGAAATTCATTTCTATTCAACACTGGTACATTGCAATTTCTTCCGTTTATGCACATCATAGGATATATATTTCATCTAGAAATTCGAAAATTAATAGGCATTTGTTTCATTTTCAATCACTTCCTGCTTCAGAACACGTGTATAACTCCATGTTTCTTGACTGGTCTTTTCATGAGGTTTCTTTTTCGATTTCCCTAATCACTTTTGAAGCAAAACTCACACACCCTTCATGATGAACCATAACCCTAATATTACCATTAGATGTATATTTGGTTTTAATGAATGTATATATCAATATAAGATTTCCTTTATATTTTTATATATCAATTCAATCCATTATTCAAAGTTGGAACCAGTAATACTATTTATTCACAGTATGGTCTTTTCATGCATTATCTCTATATTCATACACACAGGGTACACCTATTTGTACCCCCAGTACTAACTTATACGTCTTCACAATATTGCTCCCAGAAATGGTGGAAGAAATACTCATGTCACCTGATCTACATGTACATGTTATCACAGTAATATTCTGGAAACAAAATGCAAAGGTCACACTTATGATTGTACCAAAACCTAAATGGAAAGTGAGCATGGATTACTAAAAATATTCCTGTCCAGGTTGCTACCACTCTCAAATGTCAATCCTATTGGTGACTATATATTTGTTTCCTCCTAAGATTATATATTCAACCTCCAGCCTGTTGAAAATGTCTAATCCTATCACTCACTTTATACTTTGCCTGATATCCTAATGTCTCTATTGATTTCTGCTTTCCTAAATATTTTCCCAGTTTATCATTGTGACTGACTCTTCACATGTGCTGACATTTAAATTCACTCTCTAACCGAAACCCAATTGCTAAAAACATTTCCTTCAAAACCTAAAATCACTCTGCTTTCTAAACCTACTGACACTCTTCCTAATCTTACCGACTATAGCTTTTTGACTGGATATTCTCGTGACATTCAATCATCCAAGGTACAAGGTCCTATGACATTGTATATGGATTTATTTAAGACATCTGTGCAGAACGTAAGTCAAAGCTAAGTATCCCAATTAAATGCCCAATGCCCTTCTGGGCTTCAAATTTTACCTATATTTCTGTTTTCATACTTATATTTCACCTAAATATTCTTGTAAATATCGCACATTCCCAATACCATTATTCATTGCTCAGAATGATTCTTAATCCAAGTCGAACCTATTATTAAGCCTAACCAAGCACTGTTCCCTCAATCTAACTTTACAGAAGAACAGCGACAGAGTTGGTCTTACAATACAGGAATGTAGGGGATCTTCCAGCTGCTGAGATCCTCAAAGTTTTAAGCAGAAACGATCCCTGGAGAAGACAGGCAGCTATGAAGGACCTGAGAGAGCAAAAGTCATCTTCCATGGCGAACAACGTACTCAGGATGAAGCGTTGCGTCTTAATCAGCCTCTCTTTTCTTAATGTAGAGAAGAGGGACCAAACCAGGCCTGTGTGGAGAGCTGTTCCCAGATTCCTATGGTTGATATACCATTCTAACTGTTTAAACTGTCTCGGGAAGTAGGGGCAGCCTCCACCTCATGGGAACCTTGCAATCAACTGTTAGGACAAAGTGGTTGCAAAGGCAGTAAACTCACTCAGTTCCTGAATGAAGCGACCTACCTCACTTCCTTGGTGAGGAAACTCCCTGACCTTGGGCTCCAGGAAGACACAGAAGACCAAGACCCTGTCACAGTTCCAGTCCCAGTGGGCTCCATTGTTTGGAAAAACCAAGGATAGACTAAGTATTCCTTGGTACCTACTGATATGAGGATTTCAAATGCCATGAGAGCTCTGAAGAGGGGCCTTTCCTGAGAAAGCAGGTAGTGGTTCACCACGACCAGATCTGAGACAGGACAGGCCTTTTGGGGGAACATAGTATGGCCCACCAGTCAGAGGACACTCCAGATAGTCACAGACCTACTTGAATGAAGGAGGTGCGTTTGTGGGTGTGTGTGTGATTTTGTGGTTTAGTCTCTTCTTATGAGAATAGGTAGGAAAGGCGGTTTGTTTAGTTTGGAGTGGACTGCTTCTAGTAAGTCGTTTGACAAGGCGATTTTTGCATGTCTTTGTAACCCACTGTGTTCGTGGTTATACACATTAGAAAAAAGAATGCATCAATGTGTCCTGTCTAGTAGAAATCTTCCCAGCATTCATCCTGCCCAATTTAGAAGTGGACTGCCCCTTGCCTTATGGATGGGCAACACCTGCAATCATCCTAAGTTCCTTATTTCTTCCTCAATTCTGGTCACTCTCAAGAATAGGCTCATTGTTTTGTGTCCAAGATATGTACCACCTCCAATCTGAGTGACATGGCCATGTACAGGATAGCTGAAGGGAATGGCGAGCATCTCAGAAAATTCTAATATCAGTGTGTCCAGGAAAGTCTCAGTGGATAAACCCTGCTTTGGGCCTTTTGCTATTGTTCTGTTGCCCTGAATGTCAGGAAAGTCTTTGCCTCAGGCCATTCCTTTTGTGAATCCTGAAGAAAACAGTTTTCAAATGGAAATAAATATACATCAACTGTGGCTCTGTGCTTAATTGCTTTGGAAAGGGATGCGTCTGAATCAGCCTCTTGGTCCTGTGTGAGGCTATAGCTTAGGTTCTCAGCACCTGATGGATATAAAGAAAGATCCCATGTGTGCATTCAAAACCAAAATGGCAAAAAAATCAGTAATTGTGGATGAAGTCTCTTGCCTTCCTCTGTAAGGTTCCTGACCTCCATCAAGTGAGAATAGGGATTCTTTGGGTCAAATGAGTTCTTCAAAGCCCTGTGGAGGCCATTAACAGGTGGCACTGGAGAACTCTTGAATGGTCTGTTGCTGATCATGAGTATACTAGACAGGGCCTTTATTGACTGAGTTTCATGAAAATTATCTAGAACAGAGATGCCAATAAGTTGGAGCCTGCTGAGTAGTGGACCTAGAGCAGTAGTGTGTGATAAAATATCTGTGGTGGGGCCATGTGGTTCTGCTATTGATTTCCAAATGGCTTGTGACTGACATGGTGTAGCCAGCAGACCCTTCTATGTAAAGGCATCTTGTTATATGGAGAGGTTTCAGGGTAATGTTAAGAATCAGGTTGCTGAGGTTAAGGGGAAAAGCTATCTGGGATTGAAGCCTGGTTGGTACATTTTCCTGCAGAATGTGATGCACAACACGTGACAGAACTTCCTCCAGCACTGTGTCCCAGTTGAACTCATTGTATTTCGTGAAGCAAATACCAATGTCCCAGTTCAGCAGCAAGAAACACCACAAAAGTTGGAGGATGAACAAATGGCTTCAGAGTCCACATGGGGCGACACTTAGCCCCCAGTGGCCACAGTTTACATACAAAGAGAGAAATCAGCACTGCTGCCTCAGGTTCATTGAAAAATAAGAAACCAAGACCTTCATGTCGCATAGATGCAGACCCAGCTTTGATGGTCTCACTAGAAAGGAAGCTAAAGCTTCTGAAAACCACATATATTTCAAGTGCCCACCCTCAGAGGCAGTTTCTCAAGAAATCATTTGGCCAACAGAGCTCCATATTTGTGGAGTGTTTACCCTGTCCCTTACTTTTGGAAACTGCTCTACCACCTCCAAAATTGTGAACTCCTGAGCATATTCCACTACAGATATATATTCACAGATTTTCTACCTCTTCTCTTCTAATTGTGTATTAATTGGGGTGAAGGTAATTTCAAGGCATTGTTGTGGAGGAGAGTTGGAAGATTTTTTTGTAGCACATATTTGCATACACATTGGATTCATTTTCCAATTTTCCATTCGAAATACTGAATTCCTGACACTAACCCATACCCTACTAGACTCTGACTACTAATCCTAATATGATGGAGAACAATAACCCAAACAGAATAGAAATCCAAGCAGTTCAGAGGAGGCATGGTGTATAGTTGGACTTGCCTTTTGCATTATATAGTGTAGGAGTTATAAATCTAATCAATATTTTGTTGACATAGTTGTCCATGTGTTTTTAAATTTAACAAATATTTGAATTTCTGTCTCCGTTTGTCTGTAGCCTATTCAGCACATGCATTTTTATATGCACATATAGAATCCTACCTGGTATCACATGTACATTCTTGTGAGGTGGCTGACTTGGCAGATACAAATTATGAGAATAGATCACTCCTCACTCCTCCTAAACGCTGTTGGAACTGAAAATTTAACCTAAGGGGGAGCTTCCTAGTTGAACAACATTATACACAAATGCATGTTCAGTAAATTAAAAATTTTTGGATCTTTGGACGATATGTATTTCTACATCAATTTCAAATGGCATATATGTTGCTACATTTCAATGTCTCTGTGTGTATATGTGTCTGTTTGTGTGTGTGTGTGTGTGTGTGTGTGTGTGTGTTTATATATATTCTGTCTTCTTTTACACACCCTAAATTCATTCATATTCATGTATGTGGATTTATAATAAACTTTTCACAAGATTATTCTCAGAATTATTCATCCACCTGAAATACATATTTGTTTTCTAGTACTGACAACTAACATCAGTGAATGGTGCATACAAATCCTAATAATTCTACAGTAACTGACACAGTTTAACATCAATCCAAGTAGATTACTATGGGACATGATGTACATTTTGACGTTCATTTTTATTCAACACTGGTACTTTACTATTTCTTCAGTTTACTCACATCATAGGATATGTATTTCTTCCACAAGTTAGAAAAATTATTTGCATTTGTGTCACTTTCAATCACTTTCTACTTCAGAACACATGCATTCCTCAATGTTTCTTGACTGGTCTTTTCATGAGACTTCTTTCCAAACACATTATTTTCCATTTCCATTCTCACTTTTGAAGCAGAACTCACACACCTTTCATGATAAAATATAACCCTAATATTACCATTAGATGTATAACTCATTGGAATGAATGATTATATATCAATATAAGATTTCTTATATATTTTCAGATATCAATTCTATCAATCCATTATTTAAAGTGGAATCAGTTATATTATTTATTCACAGTATTGTCAATTAATGCATTACTTCTATATTCATAGACACAGGGTACACCTCTTTGTATCCCCAATACTAACTTATTTTTTTTCATTTTTCATTCTTTATTAAAGTGTTTTTATATTATTTTCAACAACATTTGAAACAGGATTTTCTAAATAGACTTTTCTTTAGCATACCCAGATGAAAAAATATAATTCTATTTCACATCCCTTTGTGGGATAATGTGGGTTTTTTGTACTGGAAAAATGCTAGGAATATTAGAATATATGATCCGTTAGCCAACTTTGTTTGTTTGTTTGTTTGTTTTTGCAAAGCTAGGAATTGAACCCTAGTAGTAACTAGTAATTCTACTCATTCAGAAAAGTTATCGTGTCATTTTATTGAAATAACCATACTGGATATAAAATAGATACACATGTGATACAATAGATTGCATGGTATATAAATTTGTATCTCAGTAAAGCTGTAATTAAAATAAAATTTAAAGTATTGAAATTCAGGCAAAGGATAGGAATGATATTTGTGTCTATTTTTCAGAAGTTTATTGTCATCCATTTAAAAAATCTTTTAAAAGTGACTGAATTTGAACAAAAGGTATTGTTTAGTGTGCTTTCTCTGTATTCTTAGTGGTTCTTCAGTATTACTATTTTATACACACCCTCTTAATTTCTTATTGTTGAGCCAATTCTGCATCTAAATGTAGTGGCAAGATATATTCAGGAGTCTGGTGCAATAGTGCATGCCTGAAATCCCAGCTACTAAGACCCTTTCTCAAAACAACAAAAAAGTAGCGGGGGTGGGGAGCATGGATGTAGTTTAGCAGTCAAGTGCTTTCCAAAGCATGTGGAGCCCCTGGGTTCTCTCTGCAGCACCACAAAAGCAAAACAAACAAAAGATGTATTGCAGAGATTTTGATTATTTCTGCAGGAGACATGAAGTCAAAACTAAGTAATTTGAAACAGGAGTGGCACAAGAAGAGGAAGATAAAGTATCACTTTTTTTCTTTTTCTTTTTTTGGTTAGAATTAGTTCACTTTGCATTCCTTGCCTATGCGCCTCTACCTTTGGAACCACATTGGTAAAAGTTTGTGTAAGAATTGTTTTTTGGCATATCCTAGAGTGCTCAATTTATACGTCTTCAAAATATTGCTCCCAGAAATTGTGGAAGAAATACTCATGTCACCTGATCTACATATACATTTTATCACAGTAATATTCGGAACACAAAATGCAAAAGTCACACTTATGATTGTACCAAAGGCTAAATAGAAAGTGAACCTGTATTACTAAAAACATCCATGTCCAGGTTGCCTAATACTCTCAAATGTCAATCCTATTGGTGACTACACATTTGTTTCTTCCTAAGATTGTATATTGAAACTCAACCCTGTTGATAATGTCTAATCCTATCACTCACTTTATACTTTGCCTGATTTCCTAATGTCTCTATTGATATCTGCTTTCCTACATATTTTCCCCAGTTCATCATTGTGACTCATTCTTCACATGTGCTGACATTTACATACACTCTCTAACCGAAACCCTATTGCTAAAGAACTTTTGGTCCAAATCCTATACTCACTCTTCTTCCTAAACCTACGGACTATATTCCTAATCCTACTGACTATCCCTTTTTGACTGGATGTTCTCTTCTACATTCAATCATCCAAGTAAAGGTCGGTCGAGTGTCGGAAGAGGAGACCACCAAGAGTCTATCTCATGTAACAGCAAAGGGTTTATTGGGGGTCCAGCATGCTGGGGCTCAGAGTTCACTTGAAAAGAGTAGAGAGCCCTGAGAACAGCTTAAGTAGAGGTTATATACTTTCCCTTGCGAGTGCAGGGAGGGAAGTTTATTGATGTGTCAGGGCGAGTGGTCAGTTTGCATGCAACCTGGTGAAGGAGTACATTCTGCAGTTTGACAGTTGGGGACAGCACATTCTGGGAACAAGATTGGCAAACATTTCTCAAGATTTCAACAGTGGTTTGTTAAGCGTACAGAAAAACAGAAAGTGACAACTACATATTTTATTAACCTTTCTTTCGACACTTCTTTTTCTGGCTACTTTTAATCATAAAAATGATTATTGGGGGTTGTCACATTCTATGTCTGCTAGTGGGGTATTACCATTAGTTTAACTTGTCCAATTTGAGCTTGGAGAAAATAAATTACATGGTTGAGCAATCAGGGTTTAATAGTTAGCATAATATGAGGATTATTTTTGGACTGGCCAGGGTTGATAAATGCGTAGTTAACCAGGGGGACTTTGTGAACCAAGATTCAAAACACCCTTTTTTGGCCTCTCTCTCTCGTTGACGCTCTTCAAGTCATCTTTTTAATTTACTCATAGATTTTTTTACAACTCCAATATGGTTGGCATAAAAACAACATTCTTCCATCAATGCAAAACAAAGGCCCTCTTCTCTCATGAAGAGCAGTTCCAATCCTCGACTGTTCTGTAAAACAACTTCAGAGAGATAGGTTAAAGATTCCTGCAATGCTGTTATGGAGGTTTCTAATATCTTTAAGTTTTGGTCTATAGCTGCTTCTATTTGGGTCATTTGTTTTGTCCCATGGACCAAGGCTGTGGTTCTTGTGCCCACCCTTGCAGCAACATGTATTCCTAATAGGATGGCGAAAGTGAGGGATTAATGATCCCAGTGGAACCAGGTTTTATGCCCCCCCTATTTGATCTTCAAATGAACCTGTGTCATGATAGAGCACTCTGGGAAACATTTGCACAACTACACAATTAATCACATCTGTTGACCACTTCATGAAAACATAAACAATTTTTAAGTAAATGGAATTATACTGTTGTAGGGACAGACAAGGCAAGGCACCTAAGATAGTGACAAAGACAAGAAAACAGTCCTATTTGTTTGCAACCAGATTCAGAGGGCATTACTTCTGTTGTAATTAATTAAATCCCCAGAACCCCAAGTTTAGGTACTTTCAGAATTTTGTACCCGAAAAATAAGAGAAAGGGCTCAGAAGTTCACAGTCTTAAGAAGTTCATAAAAAGCAGTTTGTCTTCTGTTTTTTTCCTCTGTTGTGGGAAAGTTAACTTTTAAAGGACACCTGGGTGAGGGAGAGCATTATATTCCCTTTATTTTTTCCCCCTGCCAACTGTTACCATGGAGCCCAGTTGATAACTTCTTTATCTTACAAATGTAGCCATCTCTGTGAAGCCTCAGCTCAAGGCCAAGGCCTTGTTCACATATTTTGTGAAAAACTAGTAAGGTGGTGTCTAGCTTAGGATTGCTGATTTTTTTAGCCAGTGGCCAAGTAGAATAGGGCAACACGAAAAGAGGAAGTTTATGTACTTAGAAATCTTTTATAGGGACTCTTTTTCTGAAAGTCCTAAATTCAGCTACGTTGAAGATTTCTGGAGAAGGTCAGTTAAGACATTTCTGTGGGCCTGGTACAGAGGGGGAAGACGGGAAAGGCGCAGCTGTGAGCAGCTCCGTGGATCTGAGAATGAGGTAGGAGAGATGTAAAAGAATAATGGGAAAGGGGTTTTGGATTTTTCTAGGAACAAATCTTGAGCAGTACAACAGGTAGAGCAGAGGGTAAGATGGGAGTTAGTATCCCAAAAAGCCTTTGAGGGACTTTAAATACTTAGTAACCTGTTTTCAGTGATGACAAAGCAACTTTAAAGGCCACTTACATTACATCTTGGATAAGGGTCTGAGGTCTCTACTCAGCTGGTTTGAGCTTTGTGTTAGCTGGTAAGAGGACCTGGTGGGACCTGGTGCGGGCAATGACAAGAGAAGAGAGTAGTGAGTGGGTTAAGGTGTACCTCAGTACCTGCTACCTCAACAAGGGGGCAATGGTCATAGAATGGGCGGAGGTTTGGGTTTTTGATCTAGTAATTGGAGGAGAGAAATCAGGTTGCTTAGGTGAGAGTAAGAGCAGAGAGTCTGGAGCAGAAGGCTGAGGGTGAGGATCTATTGGAGAAGCATAGTTCAGGATGTGAGCAAAGGAGGGAAAAGGCCTCCACATAGGGGAATCTCCTTTCACACTTTTTAGCACTTGCAAAAGTTAAAAATGTCACACAGAATCTGAGGATCTAGAGACCCCTCTGGGGGCTATCAATTTAGGTTATCTAATTGGATATGGCCAATGCTGTGTACAGAATTTGATGAGGAGTTTGGGTTCCATCAAGCAGTCCCTGTATGCTCACATCCCCATGACTTACAGAAGAAGTTGACTTCCCCCCAACACAGCCGTGACTGTTTGTGGCTTTGATAGTCCGCCGGGCAAACATAGTAATCTAGGCTAGCCAAACTGCATCTGGCTCGCGTGTCCCTACATCCATAATATTTGTTTCCATTATCTATGGTAGAGAAGGGATTTAATGGAATTTTAGTGGGATCCACTTCATCAGGTATATCCCAATGGAAAAGACATAAAGCCAGCTGACAAATGTCTCTGTGGAGAGATGGCGACCATGTCCTTAAGTGGGCGGTATGCGAGATAGACCATAATTCTTGTCCAGTAAGATTTGTGATCAGCCTTTGCTGCTGAATGGGCTGATGAGGGTTAGGACTACTGGTGGTCAAGGGGAGAGTCTATAGCCTTATCCACAAGGCAAATACACAATTTGAAAGGGTTACATGTCTTTTACAGTTTCCAGCCAGAGTCTGGACAGGGCACAGTCTTGAGATGAGAGGTATGGATCCAGGAAGTGATTCTGTCTACCTTTACTGCTGTAGGTGTTATAAGTAGCACCTTCTATGGTCCCTTCCAGCGGGGTTCCAGGGATGACACCTGATGTCGTCTAATGTAGACAAAGTCTCTTTCTTGATATTGATGTTGATTCCCCTCGTCCCCGGGTTGGTAGGCAGTGGCCATCTGTCTTCACAGGTATCTATGAAGCCCTGGCTGAAAGACAATATCTCTGACTTTTTAAATTAGTGGGAAGTAGAAAGATCCTTCTCAGGTCCATCCAAATCCAATGGTGAGCCATTCTGAGGCACAGAGAGTCTGCCAGGTCCAGCGTTTTACTGAAAAAGAAAGATTCTGATCCCTTTAGCAAACTTTGGTGCAGTGATCAAGGGTCAGAGACAGAGGCATTGAAGTGCTCTGTCCCATAATGAAAGATACACAAACAGTAAAAGCAACAACACACGACACAGACAAGACAAGACAAGACAATAAAGACAGAATATGGAAGTCCAACACTGAGACCAGGACTGAGTAGTTGGCAAAACACGATCGGTTGGCAATACTGAATCTGAAACAAAATATCACTGAGCCATGGAGACTATTGTTCCTCAATTTTCCGAGTCCTCTATGACGTCCCCCCAGGGACTTGGCCTGTGGCTCTGTGACATGACTGTCAGCCACCGTCGGAGAGAGCTCACGCTCTTCATCGACATCCATTTTGCCAAGCCCTGACCTGAAACCTGACCAGAAAGAGGCGCCTTACTTACCCTGAGAGGAATTCATTGGGGTCTCTTGTCCACCGCTCCCGGATCTCGGTGGAACCTCCATATGTAAAGGTCCGGTGACAATCGGGATAAGAGACCACCAAGAGACTGTCTCATGCAAAAGCAAAGGGTTTATTGGGGGTCCAGCATGCTGGGGCTCAGAGCTCACTTGAATAGAGAAGAGAGCCCTGAGAGCAGCTTAAGCAGAGCTTATATATTTTCCTTGGAGAGGGCAGGGGGGTAAGTTTATTGATGGGTCCGGGCGAGTGAGCGGTTTGCGTGCAACCGGTTGAGGGAGTACATTCTGCAGTTTGGCAGTTGGGGACAGCACATTCTGGGAATAAGATTAGTAAACAGTTCTCAATATTTCAACAGTGTTTTGTTAAGCATACAGAAAAACTGGAAGTGACAAGTACTTATTTTATTAACCTTTCACTGCGAACTATACTTTGCCAGAATTCCTAATATCTCTATTGTGTTTGTTAAAGTTTATTTTTATTCAAACCTGGTACGTTATTATTTCTTCAGTTTATGGACATCATAAGATATATCCTTTCATTCACAAGTTCACAAATTTATAAACATTTGGTTCACTTTCAATCACTTCCTCCTTCGGAAGACATATGTTCCTCCATGTTTCTTGACTGGTCTTTTTACTAGACTTCTTTCTAAACATATTATTTTCGATTCCATAATAATTTTTGAAGCAAAACTCACACACTATTCATGATAAATGATAACCCTAACATTACCATTAGATATATAACTGGTTTGAATGAATGTATGTATATCAATATAAGATTTTGTATATATTTTCAGATATCAATACAATCCATTATTTAAATTTGGAACCAGTTATATAATTTATCCACAGTATGGTCTATTAATGCATCATCTCTATATTCATCAAAACAGGGTAAACCTAATTATCCCCAGTACTAATTTATAAGGTTTCAAAATATTGCTCACAGAAATGGTGGAAGAAATACTCATGTCACCTTAGCTACATATACATTTTATCACAGTAATATTCTGGACACAAAATGCAAAGGTCACACAGAACATAATTTAAGCTAAGTATCCCAATCAAGGGCCCAAAGTATTTCTGGGCTTCAAATATTACCTAGATTTCTGTTTTCATACTTCTATTTCACCTCCATGTTCTTATAAATATCACAGGTTCCCAATATCATTATTCATCCAGCAAAATGATTCATAACTCAATTCGAACATGCTATTAACCCTAACCATTCTGTAAACTGAGATTGTTCACTCAATCTCACTTTACAGAAGAGCAGGGACAAAGTTAGTATTACAATACAGGAAGTTAGGAGATCTTCCACCTGCTGAGTACCTCAAAATCCATGCAGAAATGATCCCTGGAGAAGACGTAGGCAGCTATGAAGGACCTGAGACAGCAAAAGTCATCTTCCTTTGCAAACAACCCGATCAGGATGAAAGGATGTGTCTGAATCATCCTGACTCTTCTTAATGTAGGGAAGATGTATGAAACCAGGCATGTGTGGAGAGCTGTTCCTAGGTACCTATGGTTGGTATACCCTTCTAACTTTTGAAAGTGTCACAGGAAATAGAGGCAGCCTCCTTTTTCTGAGACACTAGGAAGCAACTGTTAGGACAAAGTGGTGGCCAAGACAGTGGCCTCATTCATTTTCTGAAGGAAGTGACCTCACCTCACTTCCTTGATGATGGAACTCTCTGAATTTTGTGATCCATGAAGCCAGGCACCCAGAGCCAGTACCAGTCCCAGTCCAAGTGGGCTCATTTGTTTGGATTTACCAAGTAAAGAGTCAGTCTTTCTTGGTACCTACTGATGTGAGGGTGGCCAAATGCCAAGAAAGCTTTGAAGAGGGTCCTTTCTGAGAGGGCAGGAAATGGCTCACCACTGCCTCCTGAAAACTTCACAGAATTGGCCAAGGAGACCAGATCTGAGACAGGACCGGCCATTTCTGGGGAACATTCTATGGCCTACTAGTCAGAGGACACTCCGGATAGTCACAGACATACTTGGGGAAGGAGGTGACTTGGTGTGTGTGGATGTCAGTTTGTGGATTTGTCTCATATTCTGAGAATAGGTAAAAAAGGAGGTTTGTTTGGTTTGGAGTGAACTGTTTCTAGTAAGTCATTTGACAAGGAGACTGTTTCTATGTCTGTGTATCCCACTGTGTCCTTGGTTGTAGATATTAGAAAAGAAAATGGCTCAATGGGTGTGTCCTGTCTAGTAAAAAGTTTCCCAGCATTCATCCTGCCCAATTAATGAATGGACTGAGACTTGACTTATCCATGGGCAACACCTACTATCATCCTAAGTTCTTGAATTCTTTCTAAATTCTGGCCACTCTCCAGAAAGGCTCATGGTTTTTTGTCCAAGATATGTACCACCTCCAAGCTCTGTGACATGGCCATGTACTAGTTAGCTGAAAGGAATGGCGAGCACACCAGAAAACTCAGATATCAGTGTGACCAGGAATGTCTCTAAGGTGAAACATTGCTTAGGGCCTTTTGCTTAAATATTGTTCTGTTGCCCTGAATGTCAGGAAGCTCTTTGCCTTAGGCCACCCCTTTATAAAGCCAGAAGAAAACAGTTTTCAGATGGAAATGAATGGGCATAACCTGTGGCTCTTTGCTGAATTGTTTTGGAAATGGTTGTGTCTGAATCAGACTCTGGGCCCTGTGTGAGGCTGTGGCTTAGATTGTCAGCACCTGATGGATCTAAAGATAGATCCCATGTGTGCATCAAAACCCAAAATGGCAAAAAGAGCAGTCATTGTGGCTGAAGTCTCTCACCTTCCTCTATAAGGTTCCTAACCTCCATCAATTGAGAATAGGAATTCCTTAGGTCAAATGAGTTCTTAAAAGTCCTGAAGAGGCTAGCCCATTAGTGCTTGGGTTTTTTCTTGTCTCCAAATCACAAAAAGAATCTATATCTGAGAGTCAGTAGGCCTCAAATTGTAGAAGGAGTGCAGAATTAACAGCAGGCCTATTTTATCTCTATTTGTTCTCAGGAAATGTGTGCAGGACTCCCTGACTTTAGGCAAATGAGGAGCAAGGTAGCTTATTTGGACAATGTCTTGGGCTGCACACCTCATGGAAACATCCAGCCAAAGGTTATGATGAGTGTGTATATGGAAGATTTTGAGGGAAATGAGGGAGTGTTTGGGTTTTAATTGTGTACATTTGTGTGGCGGTTGGAAGAGATGACTGGGTCCACTTGGGCTTGAACTCTGGTGTGATTTTCCTTAGACACTGAGTTCTGGAGCTGACCTCAGAGAAGTATTTATATCAATTGTTTTCAGATTTTAGGAGGCCACGCATGAGAGTCACCCTTGGAAACTGAGATCTAGGCCTACGGTGGCTTTCCACAGAACACTGGGAGTCTCAGCTAGGATATCAAATGATTTTATTCTGAAACACTTGGAAGCCATAGTTGAGAGTCAAAACACACATGGAACTCACATTGTAGACCTCAATGTGCCTGGTTTCAAGTGACTTTTGGCCACTCTTTGGGAAGACTTGCCTGTGAGTATTCTCCTGAGATTTCATTGAAATTAGCTTTCTCACCATTTAATGGTTACTGAATGAATTGAAACCTACAGTTCCTCCAACTTCATCCTTAAAAAATGGATAGATAAATACCATGATGTTTTTGAAATTCACAATGACCAAGTGGCACTGGAGAAACATTGGTTGTTCTCTTGCTGATCATGAGTGTATCAGACAGTGCCTTGATTGACTGGGATTTATGAAAATGGTGTAGAACAGAGATGCCATTAAGTTGGACACTCCTGAGTAGTGGGCCCTGAGCTGTGGTGTGCAGGTGTGTGACAAATCATCTGTGGTTCCGCCATGTGGATTTGCCATTGATTTCCAAATGGCTTGTCACTGACACGGTGCAGTGACCAGACACTTATATGTAAACGTGTCTTTTTAAATGGATAGTTTTCAGGGCAATGTGCAGAATCAGGTTGCTATGGACAAGGGGGCAAGCTATGTGGGAATGAAGCCTGGTTGGTGCATTCTCTTGTAGACCCTGAAAAACCACAAATGACAGAAATACCTCCAGCACTGTGTTCCAGTTGAACTCCTTGTATTTCGTGAGGCAAATACCAAACTCCCAGTGCTGCAGCAGGAAACACTACGAAAAGTGGAGGATGAACAAAAGGCTTCCCAGTCCACACGGGGAGACACTTAGACCCCAGTGGCCACAGTTTACATACAAAGAGAGAATTCAGCACTGCTGCCTCATGTGCATTGGAAAGCAAGAGAGAATGTCCTCCAGGTCACATAGATGCAGACCCAGCTTTGATGATCTCACTACAAAGGAAGCTAAATCTACTGACAACAACATATATTTCAAGTGCCCATCCTCAGAGTCAGTTTCTCTAGAAGTCTTTAGGCCAGCAGACCTCCATGTTTGTGGAGTGTTTACCCTGTCCCTTACTTTGGGATACTCCTCTACCATCTCCAAGTTTGTAAACTCCTGAATATTTTCCATTCCAGATATGTATTTCCAGATTTTCTAACTCTTCTCCTCTAATTGTTTCTTATTTGGCGTGAAGGTAACGTCAAGGCATTGTTCTGGATGAGAGTGGGAAGATTTTTGTGTACCACATATTTGCATACACATTGGATTCATTTTCCAATGTTCCATTCGAAATACTGAATCCCTGACACTAACGCATACCCTACCAAACTCTGACTACTAATCCTAATATGATGGAGAAAAATAACCCAAACAGAATAGAAATACAAGCACTGCTGTAGAGGCATGGTGTATGGTTGGACTTGCCTTTTTCATGATAAACTGTAGGTGTTATAAACCTAGTCAATTTTTCATTGAAATAGTTCTCCATGTGTTTTTTTCCTTTAATATTTATTGTTGGTTCTACAAAACATTACATAGTTATTGACATGTCATATTTCACACTTTGATTCAAGTAGGTTATGAACTTCCATTTTTCCCCGTATACAGATTGCAGCATCTCATCAGTTACACATCCACTATTTTACATGTTGCTATACTAGTGTCTGTTGTATTCTGCTGCCTTTTCTGTCGTCTACTATCTCTCATCACCTCCCCTCCAATCCTCTCTCTCTACCCCATCTACTGTAATTCATTTCTTCCCCTTGTTTTGTCCCCTTTCCCCTCACTTCCTCTTGCATATAATTTTGTATAACCATGAGGGTTTCCTTCCATTTCCATCCAATTTTCCTTCTCTTTCCTTTTTTCTCCCACCTCTCACCCCTGTTTAATGTTAATCATGTTCTCATGCTCTTCCTCCCAACTCTGTTCTTAGTTACTCTCCTTATATCAAAGAAAACATTTGGCATTTGTTTTTTAGTGATTGGCTATCTTCACGTAGCATAATACGTTCTAATGCCATCCATTTCTCTGCAAATTGTATGATTTTGTCATTTTTTAATGCAGAGTAATACTCCATTGTGTATAAATGCCACATTTTTTAAATCCATTCATCTATTGAAGGGCATCTAGGTTGGTTCCACAGTCTTCCTATTGTGAATTGTGCTGCTATGAACATAGATTTATCAGTGTCCCTGCAGCATGCACTTTTTGGGTCTATACGGATTAGACCGAGAAGGGGAATTCCTGGGTCAAATGGTGGTACCATTCCCACTTTTCCAAGAAATCTCCATACTGCTTTCCAAATTGGCTGCACCAATTTGCAGTCCCACCAGCAATGTACAGGTGTACCCTTTTCCCTACATCCTCGCCAGCATTTGTTGTCGTTTGACTTCAAAATGGCTGCCAAACTTACTGCAGTGAGATGGTATCTTAGGGTGGGTTTGTTTTGCATTTCTCTGAATGCTCGAGATGGTGAGAATTTTTTGATGTACTTATTGATTAATTGTATGTCCTCCTCTGAGAAGTGTCGGTTCAGGTCCTTGGCCCATTTGTTGATTGGGTAATTCATTTGCTTATTGTTTAATTTTTTGAGTTCTTTGTATAACTCTGGATATTAGGGCTCTATCTGAAGTGTGAGGAGTAAGAATTTGTTCCCAGGATGTAGGCTCCCTTTTTACCTCTCTTATTGTTTCTTTTTCTGAGAAAACTCTATTTAGTTTGAGTAAGTCCTGTTTGTAGATTCTAATTATTAACTCTTATGCTATGGGTGTCCTATTGAGGAATTTGGAGCCCGACCCCACAGTATGTAGATCATAGCCAAAGTTTTCTTCTATCAGATGCTGTGTCTTTGATTTGATATCAAGCTCCTTGATCCATTTTGAGTTAACTTTTGTGCAAGGCGAGAGAAAGGGATTCGGTTTCATTTTGTTACATATGTAATTCCAGTTTTTCCAGCACCATCTGTTGAAGATGCTATCCTTCCTTCATTTTATGCTATTAGCTCCTTTATCAAATATAAGATTGCTGTAATTTTGTGGATTGATTTCTGTGTCTTCTATTCTGTACCATTGGTTCACCCGCCAGTTTTGGTACCAGTAACATGCTCTTTTTGTTACTATTGCTCCATTGTATAGTTTGAGGACATGTATCGCTATACCGCCTGATTCACACTTCCTGCTTAGAGTTGTCTTTGCAATACTGGGTCTTGTATTATTCCATATAAATTTCATAATTGTTTTATCTATTTCTACAAGAAATGCCCTTGGGATTTTGATTGGCATTGCATTAAACCTATAGAGAACTTTTGGTAATATCGCCATTTTGATGATGTTAATTCTGCCTATCCATGAACAGGGTATATTTTTCCATCTTGTAAGATCTTCTTCTATTTCTCTCTTTAGGGTTCTGTAGTTTTCATTGTGTAAGTCTTTCACATCTGTTGCTATGTTGATAACCAAATATTTTATTTTATTTTTTTTGAGGATACTCTGAATGGAGTGGTTGTCCTCATTTCCGTTTCAGAGGATTTTTCACTGATATACAGGAATGCCTTTGATTTGTGCATGTTGATTTTACATCCTGCCACTTTGGTGAATTTATTTATTATCTCTAATAGTTTCTTTGTAGACCCTTTTGGGTCTGCTAGGTATAGAATCATGTCATCTGCAAATAGTGATAATTTAAGTTCTTCTTTTCCTATTTTTATGCCTTTAATTTCTTTCATTTGTCTAATTGCTCTGGCCAGTGTTCGAGAACTATGTTGAACAGAAATCGTGAGAGAGGGCATCCCTGTCTTGTTCCAGATTTTAGAGAAAATGCCTTCAATTTTTTCTCAATTCAGAATCATATTAGCCTGAGGCTTAGCATAGATTACTTTTACAATATTGAGGTATGTTCCTGTTATCCCAGTTTTTCTAGAGTTTTGAAAATAAAGGGATGCTGTACTTTGTTGAATGCTTTTTCTGCATTAATTGGGGTGATCATATGGTTCTTATTTTTAAGTCTATTGATGTGGTGAATAACATTTATTGATTTCCGTATATTGAACCAGCCTTGTATCCCAGGGATGAATCCTACTTGATCATGTTGCACAATTTTTTAAATATGTTTTTGCATCTGATTCGCCAGAATTTTATTGAGGATTTTTGCATCTAGGTTCATTAGAGAGATTGGTCTGTACATTTGTTTCTTTGAAGTGTCTTTGTCTGGTTTAGGAATTAGGGTGATATTGGCCTCCTAGAATGAATTTGGAATTTCTCTCTATTTTTCTATTTTCTGAAATATCTTAAAAAGTATTGGTATTAGTTCCTCTTTAAAGGTTTTGTAAAACTCTGCTGTATACCCATTCGGTCCTGGACTTTTCTTAGTTGCTAGTCTTTGGATGGTTTATTCTATTTTCTCAATTGATATTGGTCTGCTTAGGTTGTCTATATCCTCCTGACTCAATCTGGGCAGATCATATGACTTAAGAAATTTATCGATGCCTTCAGTATCTTCTAATTTATTGGTTATAAGATTTCAATATAATTTCTGATTATCTTCTGTATTTCAGAAGTGTCTGTTGTGATACTGCCATTTTCTTCCCTTATGATAGTAATTTGAGTTCCCTCTCTTCTTCTCTTCATTAACATGGCTAAGAGTCTGTCGATTTTATTAATCTTTCAACTTTTAATATTGTCAATTTTTTCAATTGTTTCTTTTGTTTTGATTTCATTAATTTCAGATCTGATTTTAATTATTTCTTGCCTTCTACTTCTTTTGCTGTTGTTTTGCTCTTCTTTTTCTAGGATTTTTAAATGAACTATGAGATCATTTATTTGTTGTTGTTTTTTCTTTTTTTAAGGAAAGAACTCCAAGCAATGAATTTTCCACTTAAAACTGCTTTCAATGTGTCCCATAGATTCTGATATATTCTGTCTGTCTTTTTCATTTATGTCTAAGAATTTTTTATTTTTCTCCTTGATGTCTTCAATAACCCATTGATCATTCAGTACGTATTGTTCATTCTCCAAGTGATGCATGAATTTTCCTTCCTTATTTTATTGTTGATTTTCAGTTTCATTCCATTATGATCAGATAAGATGCCTGGTATTATCTATACTCCTTTATATTGTCTAAGAGTTGTTCTGTGACATAATATATGATCTATTTTTGAGAGATATCCATGTGCTGCTGAGAAAACAGTGTAACTGCTTGATGTTGGGTGGTATATTCTATATATGTCAATTTATTCTAGGTTATTAATTGTGTTATTGAGTTCTATAGTTTCCTAATTCAACTTTTGTTTGGAATATCTGTCCAGTAGTGAGAGAGGTGTGTTGAAATCTCCCATGATTATTGTATGGTGGTCTACCAGACTCTTGAACTTGAGAAGAGTTTGTTTGATTAACATAGCAGAACCATTGTTTGGGGCATATATATTTATGATTGTTATGTCTTGTTGGTGTATGGTTCCCTTGAGCAGTATGTAGTGTCCCTCTTTATCCCTTTTGATTAACTTTGTCTTGAAATCTATTTTATTTGATATGAGTATGGACACTCCTGCTTGTTTCCGAAGTCAATATGAGTGATATGATTTCTCCCAACCTTTCACCTTTAGTCTATATATGTCTTTTCTATCAAATGCGTCTCCTGTAGGCAGAAAATTGTTGGGTCTTCTTTCGTGATCCATTCTACTAGCTTGTGTCTCTTAATTGGTGAGCTTAAGGCATTAACATTTAGTGTCATTTTTGAGATATGGGTTGTTCTTTCAGCCATATTTGTTTATTTATGTTACTAAACATGGTTTGTTTTTCTCTTTGATTATTTTTCGCCCCTTTACTGTACTACCTCCCACTGTTGGTTTTCATTGTTATTTTCCATTTCGTCTTCCTATAATGTTTTGCCAAGGATCTTTTGAAGAGATGGTTTTCTAGCTGCAAATTCTTTTAATGTTTCTTTATCATGGAAGGTTTTAATTTCATCTTCCATCCTGAAGCTTAAAATCGCTGGATACACAATTCTTGGTTGGAACCCAATTTCTTTCAGTGATTGAAAAATGTTATTCCAGGATCTTCTAGCTTTCAGAGTCTGTGTTGAAAGGTCAGCTGTTATCCTAATTGGTTTACCCCTAAATGTAATCTGCTTCCTTTCTCTTGTAGCTTTTAAATTTCTCTCTTTAATCTGTATGTTTGGCATCTTCATTATTATATGTCTAGGTGTTAATCTCTTATGATTTTGCACATTTGGCGTCCTGTAGGCTTCTAGGATTTGGGATTCTGTCTCATTCTTCATGTCTGGAAAGTTTTCTCATATTATTTCATTTAATAGATTGCTCAATCCTTTGGTTTGGACCTGTATACCTTCCTGTATTTCAATTACTCTTAAGTTTGGTCTCTTCATGTTATCTCATATTTCTTGGATGTTCTGCTCATGGTTTCTTAACAGTCTTGCTGAGCTGTCTATGTCTTTTCAAGTTGAAATACTTTGTCTTCATTGTCTGATGTTCTATCTTCTAAATGATCTACTCTGCTGGTAGTATTCTCAATTGAGTTTTTAAGTTGGTTTATTGCTTCCTGCATTTCTATGATTTCTGTTTGTTTGTTTTTTATAACCTATATCTCCCTGTATAGTTGATCTTTTGCTTCTTGGATTTGTTTATGTAATAATTTTCAAAGTGATCTTTCATTGTCTGATTTTGCTGTCTAATGTCTCCCTGGAGACTCCAGATCATCTGAAGCAAGTATATCCTGAATTCTTTATCTGACATTCCATCTGCTGCAGATATTACCTCTTCTAATGTTGAGTTGACCTGCATTGCTTGTGGTCCTTTCTTTCCTTGTCTTTCCCTACTGTTCACGTTTTTTTCTGCTTGGTGTAACTTTTGTGTTATTGAATTTTACCCCTAAATGTTTATATTGCTATTGTATTCTTGAAAAGTCTCCCTCACAAGCTTAAGCAGCGGCTCTGGCCCTCCTCCAATTGAGGCAATGTGCCTACCACACCAGCAGGCCGCTGGGCCTGTTCTGCTGGTTGGTAGCTGGTCTGCCTACCTTGCAGGAGCGGGCAGTTGATCTACCCCTCTGTGGTTGCTGGTCCTGTTCAGCCAGTGGGTAACAGGTCTACCTTCCTTTCAGGTGCAGGCATCGGCTCTGCCCCTCCGCGCTCAGCTGGGCCTCTTCTGTCTGTGGGTTGCATTGCTGTCTACATTGCAGGCGCGAGTGGCATCTCTGCCCCCCCCCCCAAACCGGGGCGATGTGTCTACCACGCTGGTAGGTCGCTGGGTCTGTTCTGCCTGTGGGTGAGAGGTCCACCTGCTTTGCAGGCACGGGCAGCAGCTCGGCCCCTCCCCAAACCTGGTTATGTGTCTAGCACCCTGGCGAGACCTAGCGCCTGGTTTGTCGGTGTTCGCAGGTCCGCCTACTTCGCAGGCACAGGGGCCGGCTCTGCCCCTCTGAAGGCAGCTGGGCCGCTTCAGCCGGTGGGTCGCAGGTTCACCTATTTTGATGTCGCAAGGGGTGTCTCTGCCCCTCCGCGGGTGTCTGGGCCTGTTCTGCCTGGGGGTCGCATTTCCGCGTTCCTTGAAGGCGTGGCAGCGGCTCTGCCCAACCCTCAACCAGGGCGATGTTTCTTTCACGATGGCGGGCTGCTAGGCCTGTTCTACGGGTGACTCGCAGGTCCGCCTACCTTATAGGCGCGGTTGGCGGCTCTGCCCCTCCCTTCTCCATGTGTTTTTAAAGTTAACTTATAGGAGAATTCCTGTCTCCATTTCTCTGTACCCTATTCAGCACATGTATTTTTATATTCACATATGGAATCCTACCAGGTATCACACGTACATACTTGTGAGGTTGCTGACTTGGCAAATACAAATTGTGAGAAGAGATCACTCCTCCTAAATGCTGTTGGAACTTACAATTCAAACTATGGGTGAGCTCCCTAGTTGAACAACATTATACATAAATCGATGTTCAGAAAAATGAAGATTTTTGGATTTGTGGATGATACATAATTCATGATGTATTTTGATTGGTATATATATTGCTACTTTTTAATGTATATGTGTGTGTGTGTGTGTGTGTGTGTATGTGCATATATATATGTATAAACTCTCCAGATTTTTCAAAATATGAAATGTATGTGTCTTATTATATACTCCTTAAATTCATTGAAGTTCATGAATGTGGATTTATATTCAGCTTTTCATAAGAATATTCTCAGAAACATTAATCCACCTGAAATACATATTTGTTTCCTAATACTGAAAACTAACTTCAGTGAATGGTGCATACAAATCCTAATATTGCTACAGTAAATGACTCAGTTTAACGTCAATGCAAGTAGATTCCTATGGGACATGATATGTATTTTGACGTTCATTTTTATTCAAAACTGGTACATTAATATTTCTTCAGTTTTTTCACATAATAGAATACATATTTCATTCACAAATTCACAAATTTATAGGCATTTTTTTTCACGTTCAGTTACTTCCTGCTTCAGAACATATGTATTCCCCAAGGTTTCTTGACTGATGTTTTAATGAGACTTCTTTCCAAGCACATTATTTTCAATTTCATAATCATTTTATAAGCAAAACTCACACACACTTCATGATAAACCATAACACTAATATTACCATTAGATGTATAACTGGTTGGAATGATTGTATGAATATCAATATAAGATTTCCAGTATATATTCAGATATCAATTCAATCCATTATTTAAATTTGGAACCAGTTATATTATTTATTCACAGTATGGTCTATTCATGCATTATCTTTATATTCATATAACACAGAGTATACCTATTTGTACGCACAATACTAAATTATATGTCTTCAAAATATTGCTCCCAGAAATGGTGGAAGAAATACTCATGTCACCTGATCTATATATACATTAATCACAGTAATATTGTGGAAACAAAAAGCAAGGTCACACTTATGATTGTACCAAATCCTAAATGGAAAGTGAGTATGGATTAAAAAAAAATCCATGTCCAGGTTGCCTAATGCTCTCAAATGTGAATCCTATTGTTGACTACATATTTGTTTCTTCCTGAAATTACATATTCCACCTCAACCCTGTTGAAAATGTCTAATCCTATCACTCACTTTATACTTTGCCTGATTTCCTAATGTCTCTATTGAAATCTGGTTTCCTGTATTTTTTCCCCAGTTCATCATTATGACTGACTCTTCACATGTGCTGACATTTACTTTCACTCTCTACCCAAAACCCTATTGCTAAAGATCTTCTGGTCCAAATTCTATACAAACTCTTCATTCTAAACCTACCGAATATCTTCCTAATCCACCAACTATCCCTTTTGGACTGGATATTCTCTTCGACATTCAATCATCCAAAAGACAAGGTCCTATGCCATTGTATATCAATTAATCTGAGACACCTGTGCAGAACATAATTCAAAGCTAAGAATCCCAATCATGGGGCCAATTCCCTTCTCTGCTTCAAAAATTACCTAGATTTCTTTTTTCATACTTATATTTCACCTATATATTCTTGAAAATATCACAAAATTCCAAAACCATTATTCATGCAAGAGAATGATTCCTAACCCAAATAGAAGCTGTTATTAACCTTAACCATACAATGTTTTCTCAATCTAACTTTACAGAAGAGGAGGGACAGAATTGGTCTTCCAATACAGGAATGTAGGGGATCTTCTACCTGCTGAGAACCTCAAAGTTCCATGCAGAAATGATCCCTGGAGAAGATGTAGGCAGCAATGAAGGACCTGAGAGAGCAAAAGTCATCTTCCATGGCAAACAACGCGGTCAGGATGAAGGGATGTGTCAGAATAAGCCTCACTCCTCTTAATGTAGAGAAGATGGACCAAACCAGTCCAGTGTGGACATCTGTTCCCGGCTGCCTATGGTTGATATACAATTCTCAGTTGTGAAAGTATCACAGGAAATAGGAGCAGCCACTATCTCATGGGAACCGTGGAAGCAAATTTTAGGAGAAAGTGGTTTCCAAAGCAGTGACCTCATTCAGTTCACAAAGTAGGTGACCTTCCTCACTTCCTTGTTGATAGAACTCTCTGAACTTGGGATCCAGGAAGCCAGGCAACCAGAGGCAGTCCCAGTACCAATCCCAGTGGGCTCACTTATTTGGATTTACCAAAAACAGAGTCAGTCTTTCTTAGTACCTACTGTTGTGAGAATGGCCAAATTTCAAGAGAGCTCAGAAGAGGGGCCTTTCCTGAGAAAGCAGGTAGTTGCTCACAGCTGGCTCCTGACCACTTCACATATTTGGCCAAAAAGACCAGATCTGAGACAGGACAGAACATTTCAGGGAACATAATAAGGCCCACAAGTCAGAGGACACTCCGGATAGTCACAAACCTCTTTGGGGGAAGGAGGTTCCTTTGTGGGTGTGGGTGTTAGTTTATGGTTTTGTCTCATTTTCTGAGAATAGGTAAAAAAAGGCGGTTTGTTTGGTTTGGAGTGGACTGTTCCTAGTAAGTCGTTTCACAAAGTGAGTGTTTCTATGTCTGTGTATCTCACTGTGTTCGTGGTTGTAGACATTTGAAATGAGAATTCATCAATGGATGTGTCCTGTTTAGTAGAAACCTTCCCAGCATTCATCCTGCCCAATTGATGAATGGACTGTGGCTTCCCTTATGGATGGGCAAGACCTACTAATTTCCTAAGTTTCTGTTTTCTTCCTGATTCTGGCCACTCTCCAGAATAGGCTCATGGTTTTGTGTCCAAGATATGTAGCACCTCCAAGCTCTGTGACAAGGCCATGTAATGAATAGCTAAAGGGAATGGCTAGCATCTCAAAAAACTCAGATGTCAGTGTGACCAGGAAAGCCTCAGTGGAGAAACTCTGCTTTGGGTTTTTTGCTAACCAATTCTTCTCTTCCCCTGAATGTGAGGAAGGTCTTGGCCTCAAGACACCGCTTTGTGAAGCCTGAAGAAAACAGTTTTAAAATGGAAATAAATGGGCATCACCTGTGGCTCTTTGTTAATTGCTTTGGAAATGGATGTGTCTGAATCAGTCTCTTGGCCCTGTGTGAGGCTGTGGCTTAGGTTCTCAGCACCTGATGGATCTAAAGAATGATCCCATGTGTGCATCCAAAACCAAAATGGGAAAAAGATCAGTCATTGTTGATGAAGTCTCTCGCCTTCCTCTGTTAGGTTCCTGACCACCATCAAGTGAGAATAGGGATCCTTTGAATCAAATGAGTTCTTCAAAGCCCTGCAAAGGCTATCCCATACATGCTTGTTTTTTCTCATGACTCCAAATCACATAAAGAATCTATCCCCGACAGTCAGTAGGCCTCAAATTGGAGAAACAGAGCAGTATTAAAAAAAGGCATATTTAATCCCTCCTGGTTCACAGAAAGGGTGTACAGGCCAACCTGCCTTTAGGAAAATGACGGGCAGGCGAGCTTATTTGGACACTGTGTTGGGCTGCGCCCCTCATGGAAACATCCAGCCAGAGGTTATGAGGAGTGTCTATATGGAAGAAGATGAAGGCCATGAGGGAGTTTTTTGGTTTTAATTGTGGTTATTTGTGTGGTAGTTGGAAGCGATGACTGGGTCCACCTGGGCTTGAACTCTAGTGTGATACCCTATAGAGACTGAGTTCTGGAACTGACCTCAGAGAAGTATTGCCATGAATTGTGTTGGGATATTAGGAGGCCACGCATGAGAGTCACCATTGGAAACTGAGATCTATTCCATGCGTGGCTTTCCACAGAGCACTGGGAATCTCAGCCAGGGTATCACAAAATTTTATTCTGAAACACTTGGCAGCAATAGTTGAGAGATAAAACACAATTGCACTTCACATTGTAGACCTCAATGGGCCTGGCTTCATGTGGCCTTTTGGCCACTCTTTGGGAAGTCTTGGCAGTGAGAGTTCTCCAGAGCTTTCTTTGAAATGAGCTTCTTCACCATTTAATGGTTACTGAATTAAATAAAACACTCACTGCCTCCAACTTCAACCTTGAAAGATGGGCTCAATAAATACCATTAAATTTTTGAAATTCCCATATCCAGGAGGCACTGGAGAACCATTGGATATCCTGTTGGTGATAATGAGTATACCAGACAGTGCCTTGATTGGCTGGGTTTCACGAAAATGGTGTAGAACAGAGATTCCAGTAAGTTGGAGCCTGCTGAATAGTGGGCCTAGAGCAAGGGTGGGCATGTGTGAGATAAAACATCTGTGGTGCTTCCATGTGGATTTCCCAATGGCTTCCAAATGGCTTGTGACTGACATGGTGCAGCCAGCAGACCCTTATATGTAAATGATTCTTGTTATATGGATAAGTTTCAGGGCAATGTTCAGAATCATTATCCTATGGTCAAGGGGGCAAGCTATGTTGGACAGAAGCCTGGTTTGTGCATTCTCCTGCAGACCCTGTCCCACCACACATGACAGAACTCCCTCCAGCACTGTGTCCCAGGTGAACTCCTTGTATTTCGTGAAGCAAATACTGAACTCCCAGTGTAGCAGCAAGAAATATCACAAAAATTGGAGGATGATCAAATGGCTTCACAGTCCACATGATCAGACACTTAGCCCCAAGTGGCCACAGTTGACCCAGAAAGAGAGAATTCAGCAATGCTGCCTCATGTTCATTGGTAAATAAGAAAGCATCTCCTCCAGGTCACATAGATGCAGACCCAGCTTTTATGGTCTCACTACAAAGGAAACTAAAGCTCCTGACAACAACATATATTTCAAGAGCCCAACATCAGAGCCAGTTTTTTCAGAAGTCTTTAGGCTAGCAGAGCTCCATGTTTGTGGAGTGTTTAAATTGTCCCTTACTTTTGGAATCTCCCCTTCTACCTGCAAGTTTGTGAACTCCTGAGCATATTCAATTCCAGATATGTATTCACAGATTTTCTTACTCATCTCCTCTACATGTGTTACTTGGGACGAAGTTAAGGTCAAGGCATTGTTCTGAATGAGAGTCGGAAGATTTTTGTGTAGCACATATTTGCATACACATTGGATTCATTTTCCAATTTTCCTTTCGAAATACTGAATCCCTGACTCTAACCCATACCCTACAAGACTCTGACAACTAATCCTAACGTAATGGAGAAAAATAACCCAAACAGAACAGAAATACTAACATATCAGAGGAGGCATGGTGTACCGTTGGAATTACCTTTTCCATTATATAGGGAAGGAGTTTTAAATCTAGTAAATTTTTTGTTGAAAGAGTTGTCCATGTATTTTTAAACGTATCAAATATGTGAATTCCTGACTCCCCCATTTCTCTGTATCCTATTCAGCACATGTATTTTTATATGCACATGTAGAATTGTACCTTGTATCACATATATATTCTTGTGAGGTGGGTGACTTGGCAGATACAAATTGTGAGAAAAGTTCACTCCTCCTAAATGCTGTTGGAACTGAAAATTCAACCTATGGGTGAGCTTCCTAGTTGAACAACATTATACATAAATCCATGTTCAGTACAATGAATATTTTTGGATACGTGGTTGATATATATTTCATGATGAATTTTGAATGGCATATATATTGCTAGTTTTTAATGTCTGTGTGTGTTTGTGTGTGTGTGTGTGTGTGTATATATATATATATATATATATATATATATATATATATATACACTGTCAAGATTTTTCAAAATATGAAATATATGTGTATTTTGGCCACTCTTTGGAAGCCTTACCTGTGAGAGTTCTCTAGAGCTTTCATTGAAATGATGTTCCTCAACATTTAATGGTTCCTGAATGAATTGAAACCCACAGTGCCTCCAACTTCATTCTTGAAAAATGGCTCTATAAATACCATGAAATTCCCCTGACCAGGTGGCATTGGAGAACCTTTTGATGTCTTGTTGCTGACCATGAGTGTACCAGACAGTGCCTTGACTGACTCGATTTCATGAAAATTGTGTAGAACAGAGATGCCAGTAAGTTGGAGAGTGCTCAAAAGTGGGCCCAGAGCTGTGGTGTGCAGGTGTATGATAAAATATCTGTGGTGGGGCCATGTGGGTCTGCCATTGACTTCCAAATGGCGTGTGCCTTACATGGTGCAGCTAGCCAACCCTTATCTGTAAAGGCATCTTGTTATATGTAAAGGTTTCAGGACAATGTTCAGAATCAGTTTGCTATGGATAATGTTGCAAGTTATGTGAGATAGAAGCCTGGTTGGTGAATTCTCCTGTAGACCCTCACCCTCCACACGTGACAGAACTCGCCACAGCACTGTGTCCCAGTTGAACTCTTTGTATTTCATGAAGGAAAAACCAAAAGCCCAGTGCAGCAGCAAGAAACAACACGAAAATTGTAGGATGACCAATTGGCTTCACAGTCAAGACGGGGAGACACTTAGCCCGCCGTGGCCACAGTTTACTTTCAAAGGATGAATTGAGCACTGCTGCCTCATGTTCTTTTGGAAAATAAGAAACCATGTCCTCCAGGTCAGATTAATGAAGACACATCTTTGATGGTATCACTACAAAGGAAGCTAAAGCTCCTGACAACAACATTTATTTCAAGTGCCCAACCTCAGAGGCAGTTTCTCAAGAAGTCTTTAGGCCAGCAGAGTTCCATGATTGTGGACTGTTTATCCTGTCCCTTAATTTTGAAAATTCCTCTAAAATGCCCAAGCTTGTGAACTCCTGAGCATTTTCCATTCGAGATATGTATTCACAGATTTTCTAACTCTTGTCCTCTAATTGTGTCTTACTTGGGTGAAGGTAATGTCAAGGCATTGCTCTGAATGAGAGTGGAAAGTTATTTGTAGCGCATATTTGCATACACAATGGATTCATTTTCCTTTATTTCCATTTGAATTACTGAATCCATGACACTAACGCATACCCTACTAGACTCTGACTACTAATGCTAATATGATGGAGAAAAATAACCCAAACAGAATAGAAATACAAGCAGTTCAGAAGAGGCATGGTGTAGAGTTTTACTTGCCTTTTGCATGATAAAGAGTAGTTGTTAAAAATCTGGTTAATTTTTAAATGATATAGTTCTCCATGTGTTTTGAAAGGTATCAAATATGTGAATTCCTGTCTCCCTTTCTCTGTTGCCTATTCAGCACATGTATTTTTATATGCACAAATAGAATCCTACCTGGTACCACACGTACATTATTGTGAGGTGGCTGACTTGGCAGATACAAATTGTGAGAAGAGATCACTCCTCCTAAACGCTGTAGGAACTGAAAATTCAACCTATGCGTGAGCTTCCTAGTTGAACAACATTACACATAAATCCATGTTAAGTAAAATAAATATTTTTGGATCTGTGTATGATATGTATTTCATGATGAATTTTGATTGGCATATATATTGCTACTTTTTAATATCTCTGTATGTGTTTTGTGAAAAATCTACACTCTATAGATTATTCAAAATATGAAATATATGTGTCTTATTATACACTCCTTAAATTCATTCATGTTCATGTATGAGACCACGGCTCATGCAACAGCAAAAGACATTTATTGAGGATCCAATCCAGCATGCTGGGGCTCCGTGCTCACTCAAGAAGGGAGAGCAGCCCAGATCCCCGAGTAGAGGTTGAGCAGTGCTTAAGTACACTTTTTGGGGAGGGCGAGACTTTACATATATCACAGTCTCCTTTAACAAATCATCATACACTGTGGGAAAATCAAACAACAAATCCTAAACATGATTAGTTCATTCATTGGTGGGAACACGTCAGGCGGGAGGGATAGGTCAGTTCTAAAGCGGGGTACAGATTCAAATTGATTAGTTTAGGCCCTGCGATGCATATGTGCCAAGCCACACAGGGTCCTAGATTATTAAACAACCAGGCGATCAGGGGGAATATTTACTGGGCAGTCCAGAAATTGTCCTACAAGTTACAGAAATTTCAGATTTTTCATGTAGCATAGGAACTTAACAATACCTGGTCCTTTACATTTTAAATCAGGCCTTGAATCTTAGAAACTTTACAAACCCGGTCTTTTACACTTTAACTTTTACACTTTAATTTCAATTTCTTTTACCCTTACAGATCACTCCTGGTTCACAAGAAGGGTGTCCAAACCACCCTGACTTTAGGCAAATGAGGGCCAAGGGAGCTTATTTTGGCCACTGTCTTGGGCTGTGCCCCTCATGGAAACCTCCAGCCATATGTTATGATGAGTGTCTTTATGGAAAAAGATGAGGGTCATGTAGGAGTGTTTTGGTTTTAATTGTGGTCATTTGTGTGGCGGTTGGAAGAGATGACTTGGTCCACCAGGTCTTGAACACTGCTCTGATACTCCTTAGAGACTGAATTCTGGAACTGACTTGAGAGAAGTATTGCCATGAATTGTGTTGGGATTATAGTAGGCCACACATGAGATTAGCCCTTGGAAACTGAAATCTAGGCCCAGGGTGGCTTTCCACCGAGCACTGGGAATCTCAGCTAGGGTAACACATGATTTTTTTACTGAAAGACTTGGAAGTCATAGTTGAGACTCAAAACACACATGTACCTCACATTGTAGACCTCAATGAGCCTGGCTTCATGTGAACTTTTGGCCACTCTTTGGAAAGCCTTGCCTGTGAGAGTTCTTCAGAGCTTTCATTGAAATGAGCTTACTCATCATTTAATGGTTCCTGAATGAATTGAAACCCACAGTGACTCCAACATCATCCTTGAAAAATGGCTATACAAATACCATGAAATTTTTGAAATTTCCATGACCAGGTGGCACTGGAGAAACTTTGGATGTCCTGTTGCTGATCATGTGTGTACCAGACAGTTCCTTGATTGACTGGTTGTCATGAAAATGGTATAGAACCGAGATGTCAGTAAGTTGGAGCCTGCTGAGTATTGGGGCTAGAGCAGTGGACTATACGTTTGTGAATAAATATCTGTGGTTGGACCTCGTGGATCTGCCTTTGGCTTCCAAAATACTTGTGACTGACATGGTGAAGGCAGCAGACCCTTATATATAAAGGCATCTTGTTATATTGAGAGGTTTCAGTGCAATGTTCAGAATCTGGTTGCTATAGTCAAGGAAAAAGCTATGTGGGATAGACCCATGTTTCGAACATTCTCCTGAAGACCCTGACCAATCACACGTCACAGAGCTCCCTCCAGAATTGTGTCCCAGTTGAACTCCTTGTATTTCATTAAGCCAATTCCAAACTCCCAGTGCAGCAGTAAGAAACACCACGAAAATGGAGGATGACCAAACGGCTTCACAGACCACACAGGGATACACTTAACTCCCAGTGGCCACAGTTTACCAAGAAAGAATTCAGAACTGCTGCCTCATGTTCATTAGAAAATAAGGAACCATTTCCTCCAGATCACATAGATGCAGACCCACATTTGATGGCATCACAATGAGGAAGCTAAATCTCCTGAGAACTTCATATATTTCATGTTCCCAACCTGAGAGGCATTTTCTCAAGAAGTCTTAAGGCCAGCAGAGCTCCAAGTTTGTGGAGTGTTTAGCCTCTCCCTTACTTTTGGAAACTGCTCTACCACATCCAATGTTGTGAACTCCTGAACATTTTCAGTTCCACATATGTAATCAGAGGTTTTCGAACTCCTCTCCACTAATTGTGTCTTACTTGGAGTGAAGTTAATGTAAAAAAATTGTTCTGGATGAGAGTGGCAAGATTTTTGTGTAGCACATATTTGCATACACATTAGATTTATTTTCCTATTTTCATTTGAAATACTGATCCCTGACACTAACACATACCCTAATAGACTCTGACTACTAATGCTAATATGATGGATAAAAAGAAAACTAACAGAATAGAAATACAGGCCTTTCATAGGAGGCATGGTATATACTTGGAATTACCTTCTGCTTTATCAAGGGTATGTGTTATAAATCTTGTCAAATTTTCATTATAATATTTCTCCATGAGTTATATATATATATAATATATATATATATATATATATATATATATATATATATATATATATATATATATATATATACTCTCTAGATTTTTCAAAATATGAAACACTATCTAAATTCATTCATATACATGTATGTGGATATAAAATCAACTTTTCATAAGATTATTCTCAGAAACATTAAACTACCTTAAATACATATTTGCTTCCTCGTCCTGAGAACTAACTTCAGTGAATCTTGCTTACAAACCCTAATATTTTTACAGTAACTGACACAGTTTATCATCAAAGCAAGTGGATTCCTATAGGACATGATGTGTATATTCATGTTCATTTTTATTCAACACTGGGACATTAAAATTTCTTCAGTTTATGCACATCGTAGGATATATATTTCCTTCACAGGTTAGCAAATATATAGGCATTTGTTTCACTTTCAATCACGTCCTGCTTCAGAACACATGTATTCCTCAATGTTTCTTGACTGGTCTTTTAATGAGACTTCTATCCAAACACATTATTTTCGATTTTCTTTATCACTTTAGAAGCAAAACGGACACACACTTCATGATAAACCATCACTGTAATATCACCATTAGATGTATTACTGGTTGGAATGAATGATTATATATCAATAAAAGATTTTTTATATATTTTCTGATATCAATTCAATACATTGTTTAAAGTGTAACCAGTTATATTATTTATTCACAGTATGGTCTATTCATGCATTATCTCTATATTCATAGACACAGGGTACACCTGGTTGTACCCCCAATACTAATCTATACATATTTAAAATATTGCTCCCAGAAATGGTGGAAGAAATACTCATGTCACCTGATCTACATATGCATGTTATCACTGTAATATTCTGGACACAAAATACAAAAGTCACACGTATGATTGTACCAAAGCCTAAAGGTAAACTGAACATGGATTACTAAAAACATCCATGACCAGGTTGCCTAATGCTCTCAAATGTCAATCCTATTGGTGGCTAAATATTTGTTTCTTCCTAAGATTATATATTCAACCTCAAAACTGTTGAAAATTTTTAATATTTTCACTCACTTGATACTTTTTGCCTGATTTCCTAATGTCTCTATTGATATCTACTTTCCTACATATTTTCCACAGTTCAACATTGTGACTGACCCTTCACATGTGCTGACATTGACATTCACTCTCTAACGGAAACACTATTGCTAATGATCTTTGGTCCAAATCCTATACTCACTCTTCTTCCGAAACATACTGACTATCTTCCTGATCCTATCGACTATCCCTTTTTGAGTGGATGTTCTCTACTACATTCAATCATCCAAGGAACAAGGTCCTATGCCATTGTATATCAATTTTTCTGAAACATGAATGCAGAACTTAATTCAAAGCTACGTATCGCAATCAGTTGCCCAATGCACTTCTGAGCTTCAAATCTTACCTAGATTTCTGTTTTCATAGTTATATTTCATCTCTATATTCCTATAAATATTGCAGGTTCCCAAGACCATTATTCATCCCGCAGAATGATTCCTAACCCAAATCGAACCTGTTATTAACCCCAACCATACACTGTTGCTTCAATCTAAAATTACAAAAGAGCAGGGACAGAGTTCGCCTTACAATACAGGAATGTAGGGTATCTTCCAACTGCTGAGAACCTCAAAGTTCGATGCAGAAATAATTCATGGAGAAGATGTCAGCAGCTATGAAGGACCTGTGAGAGCAAAAGCCATTTTCAATGGCAAACAATCTAGACAGGAAAAAGGGATGTGTATGCATCAGCCTCTCTCTTTTTAATGTAGAGAAGATTGACCTAACCAGGCCTGCGTGGAGAGCTGTTCCCAGGTGCCTATTTTGATATACAATTGAAACTAGTCAAATTGTCAAAGGAAGTAGGGGCAGCCTCTATCTAATGGAACCCTTGGAAGCAACGGTTAGGGCAAAGTTGTTGCCAAGGCAGTGACCTCTTTCAGTTCCTGAAGGAAGTGACCTAGCTAACTTCCTTGGTGATGGAACACTCTGAAATTTTGATGCAAGAAGCCAGGCACCGAGAGCCAGTCCCAGTCCCAGTCCCAGTGGGCTCACTTGTTTGGATTTACCAAGTACAGAGTCAGACCTTCTTGGTACCTACTGATGTGAGGATGGCCAAATGTCAGTAGAGCTCTGAAGAGAAGCCTTTCCTGAGATAGCAGGTAGTGGCTAACCATTGGCTCCTCAAAGCATCACATAGTTGGCCAAGGAGACAAGATCTGAGACAGGAGAGGCCATTTTGTGGGGAACATAGTATGGCCCACCAGTCAGAGGACACTCCGGATAGTAACAGACCTACTTTTGGGAAGGAGGTGCCTTTGTGTGTGGGTGTGAGTTTGCGGTTTTGTCTCAAGTTCTGAGAATAGGTAGGAAAGGTGGTTGGTTTGGTTTGGAGTCGACTGTTACTAGTAAGTCTTTTGACAAGGCGACTTTTTATGTCTGTGTATCCACTGTGTCCGTGGTTGTCGACATTAGAAAAGAGAATGCATCAATGGAGGTGTCCTGTCTAGTAGAAAGCTTCCCAGCATTCATTCTGCTCAATAGATGAATGGACTGTGGTTTTCCTTATGGATGGGAAACACCTACTAACATCCTAAGTTCCTGTTTTCTTCCTGAATTCTGGCCACTCTCCAGAATAGGCTCATGATTTATTGTCCAAGATATGTACCACCTCCAAGCTCTGTGACATGTCCATGTTCTTGATAGCTGAAGGGAATGGGAACATCTCGGAAAACTCAGACATCAGTGTGAGCAGTAAAGTCTCAGTGGAGAAACCCTGCTTTGGTCCATTTGCTTAACTATGGTTCTGTTGCCTTGAATGTCAGGAAGGTCTTTGCCTCAGGCCACCCTTTTGTGAAGCCTGAAGAAACAGTTTTCAAATGGAAATGAATGGGCATCTCCTGTGGCTCTTTGCTTAATTGCTTTGAAAAGGATTGTGTCTTAATCAGACACTAGGCCCTGTTTGAGGCTGTGGCTAAGATTCGCAGCTCCTGATAGATGTAAAGAACATCCCATGTGTGCATCCAAAACCAAAATGGCAAAAAGATTAGTCATTGTAGATGAAGTCTCTTGCCTTCCTCTCATAGGTTCCTGACCTCCATCAAGTGAGAATAGGATTCCTATGGGTCAAATGAGTTATTCAAATCCTACAGAAGTACTTGGGTTATCTCATGATGCCAAATCACATAATGAATCTATAACTGACTGTCAGTAGGCCTCAAATTGGAGAAGCAGAGCAGCATTAACGGCAGGCCTATTTGATCACTCCTGGTTCAAAGGAAGGGTGTCCAGGCCACCCTGAATTTAGACAAATGAGGGGCAAGGGTGCATATTTTGGACATTGTCTTGGGCTGCGCCCCTCATGGAAACCTCCAGCCAGAGTTTAAGATGAGTGTCTATACGGATGAAGATGAGGCCCATGTGGGAATGTTTTGGTTTTAATTGTGGTCATTTGTGTGGCGGTTGGAAGAGATGACAGGGTCCACATGGTCTTGAACTCAGGTGTGATTCCTCTTAGAGATTGAGTTCTGGAACTGACCTCAGAGAAGTATTGCCATTAATTGTGTTGGGATTGTAGGAGGCCACACATGAGAGTTGCCCTTGAAACCTGAGATCTAGGCCCAGGTTGGCTTTCCACAGAGAACTGAAAATCTCAGCAAGGATATCGCATAATTTTATTCTGAAAAACTTGGCAGCCATAGTTAGAGTCAAAAGACACATGGACCTCCCGTTGTAGACCTCAATAGGCCTTGCTTCATGTGACGTTTTGGCCAGTGTTTGGGAAGCCTTGCCTATGAGAGTTCCTCAGAGCTTTCATTGAAATGAACTTCCTCCCCATGTAATAGTTCCAGGATGAATGGAAACCCCAAAGTGCCTCCAACTTCATTCTTGAAAAATGGAAAGATAAACACCATGAAATTTTTGAAATTCCCAAAGACAAGGTGGCACTGGAGAACCATTGGATGTCCTGTTGCTGATCATGAGTTTAACAGACAGTGCCTTGATTTACTGAGTTTCATGAAAATGGTGTAGAACAGAGATGCCAGTAAGTTGGAGCCTGCTGAGTAGTGGGCCTAGAGCAGTGGTGTGCAGGTGTGTGATAAAAAATCTGTGGTGGGGTCATGTGGATCTTACACTGGCTCCAAATGGCTTGTGAATGACATGGTGCAGCCAGCACACCCTTGTATATAAAGGCATCTTGTTACATAGAGAGTTTTCAGGGCAATGTTCACAATCTGGTTGCTATGATCAAGGGGGCAAGCAATGTTGGATAGAAGCCTGGTTGTTGCATTCTCCTGCAGACCCTGACCCCCCACACATTACAGGACACCCTCCAGCACTGTGTCTCATTTGAACTCTTTGTATGTTGTGAAGCAAATACAAAACACCCAGTGCAGGAGCAAGAAATAACACGAACACTGGAGGATAACCAAGTGGCTTTAAAGTCCACATGGGGAAACACTTAGCCATGAGTGGTCACAGTTTAGCTACAAAGAGAAAATTCAGCACTGCTGCCTCATGTTCATTGAAAAATAGGAAACCATGTCCTCCAGGTCACATAGATGCAGACTCAGCTTTGATGTTCTCACTAAAAAGGAAGCTAAAGCTCCTGACAACAACATATATTTCAAGTACCCAACCTCATTGTCAGTATCTCCAGAAGTCTTTAGGCCAGTAGAGTTCCATGTTTGTGGAGTTTTACCCTGTCCCTAAGTTTTGGAAGCTCCTCTAAAACCTCAAAAGTTTTAAACTTCTGAGAATTTTCCATTCCATATATGTATTCACAGATTTTCTGACTCTTCTCCTCTAATTTTGTCTTTCTTTGGGCAAAGGTTATGTCAAGTCATTTTCTGAATGAGAGTGGGAAGTTATTTGTGTAACACATATTGCATACACATTGGATTCATTTTCCAATTTTCCATTTGAAATACTGAATCCCTGACACTAACTTATACCCTACTAGACTCTGACTACTAATTGTAATATGATGGAGAAAAGTAACCAAAACAGAATTGAAATACAAACAGTTCAGAAGAGGCATGGTGTATAGTTGAACTTGCCTTTTGCATGATAAAGGTTAGGTGTTATAAATCCAGTCTATTTTTAATTGAAATAGATATTCATGTGTTTTTAAAGTTAACAAATATGTGAATTCCTGTCTCCCTTTGTGTGTAGCCTATTCAGCACATGTATTTTTATATGCACATATCGAATCCTACATGGTATCACACCTACATTCTTGTGAGGTGGCTGACTTGGCAGATACAAATTGTGAGAAGGGATCACTCCTCGTAAACGCTGTTGGAACTGAAAATTCAAACTATGGGAGAGCCTCCTAGTAGAACAACATTATACATAAATACCTCTTAAGTAAATTGAATATTTTTGGATCTGTGAATGATGTATATTTCATGGTGAATTTCGATTGGCATATATGTTGCTACATTTTAATATCTGTGTGTGTGTGTGTGTGTGTGTGTGTGTGTGTGTGTATACACACACACTCTACAGATTTTTCAAAATATGAAATATATATGTCTTATTTACACTCCCTAAATTCATTCATGTTCAAGTATGTGGATTTATAATCAACTTTTCACCAGATTATTGTCAGAAATATTCATCCACCTGAAATACATATTTGTTTCCTAGTACTGAAAACTACCTTCAGTGAATGGTGCATACAACTCCTGTTCATAGCCGCAGCCTAAGGGGCCCAGCAAACTTCCAGGTGCCTGCAAACTTTCAGCTGCCGGCTGATGATTGGCTCACAGTGGCCCCGGCAACATCTAGCTGATTGGCTCCTCTGTGGTGATGCTCATTGGAGATGCTCATTGAGCTGTTTCCCCGCCCTTTCAGACTGCCAGCTGATATTTGGCTCACAGCGGCCCCAGCAACATCTAGATGATTGGCTCCTCTGCGGTGATGCTCATTGGGCTGCTTCCCTGCCTTTTCAGATCACAGAGCTGCTCATTGGGGGGCTTTTTTTACTGCACCCACGTGACCCAGCCAATCGCCTCAAGAGCAGGAGGATTGTGGGAAGTGGAGAGAGGCTTGTGTGGGAGGGAAAGGCTTGTGGGAAGCCGGTGGTGGCAGTTGGGGCTCTGAGGGTTTTTCCTGAGATGCTCTTTTGCTTGGCGTGTGTGGTTCTAAAAATAAAGTTACTTTCTTTTGAAAAGTGGCTCCTGATTGTGCCCAGCCAGACTGAAGCATTTGGTGGCTTGCATGGGGAGCGAATGAGGGTAACTGATAAGGTAAACTGCTCGCTCCTGAGGGCAGGACGAGAGGATGAGTAGCCATTTTAAGATTCCTCTTTTGTTTTGCTTCACTTTTGCTTTAAGTTGCCTGTCCCTGGAGATGAGTGAGACGGAAGAAAAACCGCTCACATCTGAGGAAAAACTATTTGTGTCTGAGGAACAGATAGGGAGAAAAGCTATAATGATATTTTGTTGTTCCATTTTTATTTCATTCTATCTCTGTTTTGTTTGGTGTTATCTTGTTGGGTTGTATTATAGTAGAAATATGGCATCAGAAATTAGAAAAAAAAAACTGAAAAAGTGTTAAGTAAATTGTTAGAGGAAGGAGGCATCCCAGTAAAATTAAGAGCAGTCAGGGCATACGTTGATACAATACAAAAATGTAGCCCATGGCTTTTTAAGGAGGAGTTGTTAAATATATCACAATGGAACCATCATGGTGAAGATTTAAAAAGAATAGAAAAGAAAAGCCCAGGGACTCTGCCAGTTGGCACATTGCCATTGTGGACTTTCGTATCTTGTTTGTTTAGTCCAAAGCCTTCAGTTCAGACAATGGTAGAGGAAGGAGAAGACATATTGATTCAAGTAAAAGAGAAGGTCTCTCAAGTTAGTCAGACAGAGGAAAAAATTCAAGTAAAAGAGAAGGTCTCTCGAACCAGTCAGACAGAGGAAAAAAATCATGTAAAAGAGAAGGCCTCTTAAGCTAGTCAGACAGAGAAAGAAAGTGTAAAATAGTAAAAGCCATCAGGGGGAAATTTACAACAGGAGACTGCTACTAACACCTTTCTATCACCAGAGGGTGTAAGTGTCCAACCAACAGAACCACCTCTACAGGAGACTGCTACTAATACTTTTCAATCACCAGAGGACGTAAGTGTCCAACTAACAAGGCCACCTCCATATGCTGGGAAGCCCCCAACCCCCACAGTTGATAGTTGGGATCCTGAGACAAGATCTCAAATATTAACATGCCCTATATTTGAGGTAGGAGGGCAGCGAGTTTACCATGCTTTAAATTTCAAAACAGTGAAGCAGCTAAAAGAGGCTGTAACAACCTATGGTCCTCAAGCACTCTTCACTGTAAGCATGGTCAAATCCATTAACAACTTGAACATGAAGCCAGCGGATTGGGCTAATATGTGCAAAGTTGTGCTAAATGGAGGGCAATACCTGTTATGGAAGGTTGACAATGAGGAATTTTGCAAAGAGACAGCTAGGCGAAATGCAGCAGCTGGTTATCCTCAGAGAAATCTAGATATGTTGTTAGGAAAGGGACCTTATGAGGATCAGCAGCAACAAATTGCATATGATTCTGGTGTATGTGCACAAATTGCTGTAGATGCAATTAAGGCATGGAAGACTTTACAAGGACATGGAGGTTTACAAGGTCAATTATCTAAGGTAATACAAGGAGCTAATTAACTTTATGCTGAATTTGTCGATAGGCTTATTCAAACAGGTACCAGAGGTTCTGGGAAAACAGAACAAGCAATGCTATTACTAAAAAACAGTGGCTTATGAGCAAGCGAATTGTTGGTGCAGAGATATCATTAGACCATGGGAATATGAAGATTTAAACACATATATTAAATTATGTAGAGACATTAATGAACAAGAGAAAGTCGTGGCAACTGCAGTGAAACAGGCTGTAGATGCCAGAGACATTAATGAAGAAGGGCAATTTGTGGCAGCTGCACTAAAACAGGCATTAGATGCCAGGCCAAGAACATGCCACACTTGTGGACAAACAGGACAATTTAAAAGGAATTGCCCATAGGAGGAGGGTTTAACAAAATTAGGTATTAAAGGAGAAGAATACCAAGTATTTGCCCATGATGCCATAGAGGGAGATATTGGGCTAATGAATGCCGTTCTCAAATCACCATAGAGGATACTCCATTATCAAAAAACGAACAAGGACCAGGTGTCTATGCACAATGTTGTGGAGAAAGGCTTTCGGCTCCATTGCCAAAAAATGGACAGGGGGGCCCAATGCTTCAGGTCCCAAAACCACAAATATATGGAGCATAGGCTGAACCCAGCAACCCCATCTGGTTCTTGCCCAGGACACATTGTCCATCAGATCCCTCATTACACAAACCAGAGGGAGCACAGGGTTGGACATCTGTGCCTCCACCAGATCAGTATTAACTCCAGAGATGGGAGTTCAAATCATTCCCAGAGGGGTAAGAAAACCTTTTCCCAAAGGAACAGTATGCTTATTATTGGGACACAGCTCTTCTACTCTAAAAGGACTCATGAGAAATCCTGGGGTAATTGATCCTGATAATGAAGGTGAAATAAAAATTATTGCCAGTGCTCCAAAGGATATATCAGTAATTTCACCAGGAGATAGAATAGCACAGTTACTAATAATACCCAGCCTACATGATAAATTTTCCAGTCATACTGTAGAAAGAGGTTCCAAGGGATTAGGCTCCACAGGTGTAGATTGGGCTATGCTTTCTTTAAATTTAGATTCTCTCCCCTTGCTAAAACTTAATATTCAAGGACATGAATTTAATGGGCTACTGGATACAGGTACAGACCTTAGCATCCTCTCTCGTCAAGAATGGCCAAAACATTGGTCATTACAACAAGCCACTCAAACGCTTCGAGGCCTAGGAGTGGCGACTAATCCCCATAGAAGTGCAATGGTATTAGATTGGAAGGATCCTGAAGAATGTGAAGGAACTATACAGCCAGATGTATTGGATCATCTTCCCGTAAATTTATGGGGACGAGAAGTCCTAGATCAATTAGGTTTGACATTAACGAATAACATAAAAAATGCACCCACTATTATGACTAGACAAGGTTTTAAAAGGAAAAAGATTAGAAAAACAAGAACAAGGTATAGCAGCACCAATACAAATAGATCAAAGAACAGAGAGACATTGGTTGAATTTTCAGAAAGAGCCACTGAGACAATAAATATTACTTGGAAATCAGAAAGACCAGAATGGGTTCCTCAGTGACCCCTGACTAAAGAAAAGATACAAGCAGCCCATGACCTGGTCAAACAACAATTAGCAGATGGACATATACAACCGGCTGTATATCCCCATAATACTCCCATTTTTGTCATCAAAAAGAAATCTGGTAAATGGAGATTATTGCAAGATTAAAAAGACATTAATAATAAGATGGTTATTATGGGACCTGCTCAATCAGGGATTTCTCAATTCTCTGGTTTGCCAAAAACCTGGTATGTTTTACTTATAGATATTAAAGATTTTTTTTTTTCAATTCCAATTCATCCTGAGGATAGTCCAAGTTTTGCATTTACTATCCCTGCACTGAATCATGAAGGTTCTGATCAGAGATATGAATGGAAAGTACTGCCTCAAGGGATGGCTAACAGCCCAACAATGTGTCAAATTTATTTTAACAAAGTAATCCAGCCACTTAGAAATCAAAATCCTGAACTACAAATATTTCACTATATGGATGATGTATTATTAGCACACAAAGCTAAAAACACATTGCTAGAATGTTATGCCACACTTACAAACTTATTAAAAAATAATCTAGATATAGCAATAGATAAAGTACAATTAAATTTTCCAATTAATTTTTTAGGTGTTCTATTATCCTCAACCATGTACCGCAACCAAAAATTCAAATACAAGTAGATCAACTCAAATCACATAACGACTTCCAAAAGTTATTAGGAGACGTAAATTGGATAAGGCCTTATCTAGGTATACCAACAGGAGAGTTGGGATATTTATTTGATATTGTAAAAGGTTCATCATATCCCAAATCACGGTACATGTTAACGCCTGAAGCAAGAAAGGCATTAAAAATAATTGAAACATATATGGAAAATATGCAATTGGATAGAATTTATATAAGTTTGTCTTTATTATTTATTGTCTACCAACAAAAAATATTCTTAGAGGAATATTTTTGCAAGAAGGTCCATTATTAAAGATACATTTATCTTATTCTCCAAACACTATTCTTACTAGGTATGCTGAGGCTATAGGACAATTAATACTCAAAGGAATAAAAGCAGCAAAGTGAGTGCTTGGGATTTCTCCCAATAAAATTATTACTCCACATACTCTGAATCAAATTGATGAGTTAGTTAATGAGTTAAATACTTGGGCAATAATCATGTGCAAATCTAATGTTTCATTTCATAATCACTTACCATCTAATCCTTTATTTTCTTTTTGGTCATCGCATCCTGTAATTTTTCCAAAATTGACAAGAAAAACACCTATCATGAATGCTCCAAATATATTCACTGATGGATCAAATAATGGTACAGCAGCAATAGTTACACCTGATCAAACTTTTACATTTCTAGTACCCAAACATTCAGCTCAAAAGGTAGAGCTTAATGCAGTATTACAAGCTTTTGTGATGTTTAAAGATTCTGTATTTAATTTATTTTTGATAGTCAGTATATAGTTAACGCTACAGTATGCCTTGAAGATGCTGGTAGGATTTCCCTTTCCTCTACTGTTTTCTCCTTGCTTTCCACTGTACAAAGTATAATCTGGGACAGAAAAGATCCATTCTTTATAGGACATATCAGGGCACATATAGGATTGCCTGGAGCCCTCAGTTTGGGCAATGATTTAGCAGATAAAACTACACATGACATACATATTTTCTCTACACTAGAAGAAGCTATAAATTTTCATAAAAAGTTCCATGTCAAAGCTAATACCTTACAAAAGCCTTCTAAAATAACTAAGGAAAAAGCTAGACAAATAATAAAACAATGTCAAAATTGTGTGACCTTTTTACCACAAGTTAATCTTGGAGTCAATCCTAGAGGATTGATACCTAACCATATTTGGCCGATGGACATCACACACTTGCCAGGATTTGGAAAATTAAAATGTTTGTATGTTACAGTTGATACTTCTTCTGGATTTTTGATGGGCACCCTTCATGCCAGAGAAAAACTAAACATATTATCACTCATTGCTTACAAAATTTTGTCACTGTGGGCATTCCAAAACAGTTAAAAACAGATAATGCCCCTGATTATACTTCTACCTCTTTTAAACAATTTTGGTCATCATTTGGCTTTACTCATATAACAGGAATCCCATACAATCCACAGGGAGAAGGCATAGTTGAAAAAGCTCATCAAACTATTAAAAAGTACTTATTAAAGCAAAAAGACACAATTGGGAAAGGGTATATATTCCCCAAAGACAAAATTAAAATAATCCTTTTTATTCTAAAATTTTAAAATTTGGATTTATCAGGACTTAATGCTGCAGAAAGGCATATGTGTCCAAAAAATGTGCATAAGCCCAAGGTTCTTTAGAAAGATATTCTAACAGGAGAATGGAAAGGTCCTGACCCAGTAATTGTCTGGAGTCGGGGGTCTGTTTGTCTGTTTCCACAGGGAAAACAGCAGCCGATTTGGATTCCAGAGAGATTAACCAAGGTCCTGACCCAATGATTGTCTGGAGTCGGGGGCCTGTTTGTGTGTTTCCACAGAGAGAACAACAGCCGATTTGGATTCCAGAGAGATTAACTAAAGCGATTTCTACAGAACAAAAAGAAGATGATTTGACTCAAGTCCATATCAGCTGATATCCAAAATTCCAGTTTGGCTACCCTTACATCTAAGATAGAACCAGGATGCTTTTTTCAATATCTATTTTATTATAGCCTTTTCCCACATTTTATTTTGTTTTTTTGAGCTCATACATACCTAGTTTAATGTTTTGCTGATCAGTTCTATTTTTTGACAATAGAGTTTTTAAACATTGCAATGGAGATTTCACATGTAAAAAGTTATAAGGCCTTTACTATTAGGTTATGTGTTGTATGTATTATATTATGTGTGCACACTTGTGTTTTGTGTTATATGTTTGAATGTTCATATGTCCATATATCATATATGATGAGGGCTCATGAAAAAATTGGTCCAAATATTTTTTTATTCACATTATTTGAATGGTTTAATTTAAATTGGGTAAACAGGTGTTGAGGATTGTTTTAAAATGTGAACAAAAAAGGAGGTTAACAGATCTGTTTGTTTTCTTTCACATTTCCTTTTCATTATATTTAATAATTCTCTCCAAGACAATGTAAATTGTTAAGAAAATTGTTTTCTTTCAGTGCTTTCTGGAATGTTACATAATTTTTTGTTTAGCCATTATTGCCAGAATTTCTATCTTCGTCACAGTGCTGGTGAAATCAAAGATAAAACCAATCTACAGCTTCTGCAATAGCCATCACTGAACTGCTTGCAGAACTTGCCTGGACACATTGTGAACTCACATGTATGCATTGTAAACTATCTGTTTGTGCAGCAACTTGTGGTAGTGTTGGGTTATATTTGCTGATGATGTCATTGGTGGTACAATTTTTCCAAAAGGATCCGTCAATTGGCTTGGTGTATCTTCCTCCCTTCTGCGTGTCATGATTGTCCAGCTAAAGTTTGGAGGCCATCAGAGGTGAGACAAAGAACCTCAACCCCCCCCCCCCCGCTGGTACAAAGACCTCTCCACAGGTGTGGCTGTATACTGGACCGGTAGTCAGTGACGGGTAAGATCCAATTGCAATGGTACCCACTTAATGGTAAGGACCATATGTACTATTGGACAACCTAAGGCAGGCACTGTCCCTAAGCCACATGTAGTTTGTTTAAACAGAGAGGGGGAGATGTTGAGAGCCACAGCCAAAAGGGCCCCAGCAAAATTCCAGCTGCCAGCAAACTTCCAGCTGCCAGCTGATGATTGGCTCACACTGGCCCCAGCAACATCTAGCTAATTGGCTCCTCTGCGGTGATGCTCATTGGGCTGTTTCCCTTCCCTTTCAGACCACGGAGTTGCTCATTAGGGGACTTTAATGGCTCCACCCACATGACCCAGCCAATCAGCCTCAAGAGCAGGAGGATTGTGGGAGGTGGAGAGAGGCTTGTGTGAGAGAAAGAGCCTTTTGGGAAGCCAGTGGTGGCAGTTGGGGCTCTGAGGGTTTATCCTGAGTGTCTGTTTTGTTTGGGGTGTGTGGTTTTAAAAATAAAGTTAGTTTCTTTTGACAAGTAGCTCCTGATTGTGCCCAGCAAGATTGTGTCATTATCCTAATATTTCTACAGTAACTGACCCAGTTTAACAGCAATGCAAGTAGTTTCTTATGGGACATGATTTTAATTTTGACGTTCATTTTTATTCAACACTGGTACATTACTATTTCTTCAGTTTATGCACATCAGAGGATATATATTTCCTCCACAGGTTAGCAAATATATAGGCATTTGTTTCACTTTCAATCACTTCCTGCTTCAGACACATGTATTACTCCAGGTTTCTTAACTGGTCTTTTCATGAGACTTCTTTCCAAACACATTATTTCCGATTTCCTTTATAATTGTTGAAGCAAAACTCACACACTTTTCATGATAAACCATAACTATAATTTTAAAATTAGATGAATAATTGGTTGGAATGAATGATTGTATATCAATATAAGATTTCTTATATATTTTCTGATATCAATTCAATCCATTATTTAAAGGGGAATCAGTTATATTATTTATTCACAGTATGGTCTATTCATGCATTATTTCTATATTCATAGACACAGGATACACCTCTTTGTACCCCCAATACTAATTTATATGTCTTCAAAATATTGCTTCCAGAAATGGAGGAAGAAATACTCATGTCACCTGATCTAAATATGCATGTTATCACAGTAATATTATGGACAAAAAATGAAAAATTCACACGTGTGATTGTACCAAAGCCTAAATGGAAACTGAACATGGATTACTAAAAACATCCATTTCCCGGTTGCATAATGCTCTCAAATGTCAATCCTATCGGTGAGACATATTTGTTTCTTCCTAAGATAATATATTCAACCTCAAAACTGTTGAAAATGTCTAATACTATCACTCACTTGATACTTTGCCTGATTTCCTAATGTCTCTATTAATATCTGCTTTCCTACATATTTTCCCCAGTTAATCATTGTGACTGACCCTTCACATGTGCTGACATTGATATTCACTCTCTATCCGAAACCCTATTGCTAAAGAACTTTTGCTACAAATCCTAAATTAACCATTGTTCCGAAATCTACCGATTATCTTCCTTATCATATTGATTATCCCTGTTTGAGTGGATGTTCTCCTCTACATTCAGTCATCCATGGTACAAGTCCTATGGCATTGTATATCAATTTATCGGAGACATGTGTGCAGAACGTAATTCAAAGCTACGTATCGCAAACAATTGCCCCATGCACTTCTGAGCTTCAAATCTCACCTAGATTTCTGTTTAAATACTTATATTTCACGTCTGTATCCCTATAAATATTGCAGGTTCCCAATACCATTATTCATCTTGCAGAATGATTCCTAAACCAAATCGATTCTGTTATTATCCCTAACCATACACTGTTGCCTCAATCTAAAATCACAAAAGAGCAGGGACAGAGTTCGTCTTACAATACAGGAATGTAGGGGATATTACACCTGCTGAGAACCTCAAATTTCCATGCAGAAATGATCCGTGGAGAAGATGTAGGCATCTATGAAGCACCTGAGAGAGCAAAAGCCATCTTCCAAGGCAAACACCTTGTAATAACGAAGGGATGTGTATGAATCAGCCTCTCTCTTCTTAATATAGAGAAGATGGACCAAACCAGGCCTGCGTGGAGAGCTGTTTCCGGGTGGCCATTGTTGATATACCATTCAAACTTGTCAAAGTGTCACAGGAAGTAGGGGCAGCCTCCATCTCATTAGACACATGAAAGCAACTTTTAGGACAAAGTGGTCGCCAAGGCAGTGATCTCATTCAGTTCCTGAAGGAAGTGACCTACCTAACCTTCTTGGTGATGGAACTCTCTCAAATTGGGATCCAAGAAGCCAGGCACCCAGAGCCATTCCCAATCCCAGTCCCAGTGGTCGAACTTGTTTGGATTTACCAAGGACAGAGTCAGTCTTTCTTGGTACCTAATGATATGAGGATGGCCAAATGCCAGTACAGCTCTGAAAAGGGGCCTATCCTGAGATTGCAGGTAGTGGCTCAATGCGGGCTGCTGACAACTTCATAGAGTGGGCCAAGGAGAACTGATCTGAGACAGGAGAGGCCATTTCAGGGGAACATAGTATGGCCCACCAGTCAGAGAACACTCCGGATAGTCACAGACCTACTTGGGGGAAGGAGGTGCCTTTGTGGATGTGGGTGTGAGTTTGTGGTTTTGTCTCATGTTCTGAAAATAGGTAGGAAAGGTGGTTTGTGTGGTTTGGAGTCAATTGTTTCTAGTAAGTCATTTTACAAGGCAAGTGTTTCTATGTCTGTGTATCCACTGTGTTTGTGGTTGTAGGCTTTAGAAAAGAGAATGCATCAATGGAGGGTTCCTGTCTAGTAGGAAGCTTCCCAGCATTCATTCTGCCCACTTTATGAATAGACTGTGGCTTGCCTTATGGATGGGCAACACGTACTATCTTCCTAAGGTCCTGTTCACATCTTGATTTATGGCCTAGCTCCAGGATAGGCTCATGGTTTTGTGTCCAAGATATGTTCCACCTCCAAAATCTGTGACATGGCCATGTACTGGATAGCTGAAGGGAATGGGAACATCTCAGAAAACTCAGATATCAGTGTAACCAGTAAAGTCTCAGTGGAAAAACCCTGCTTTGGGCCATTTGCTTACCTATGGTTCTGTTGCTGTGAATGTCAGGAAGGTCTTTGCCTCAGGCCAACCCCTGTGAAGCCTGAAGAAAACAGTTTTAAAATGGAAATGAATGGGCATTACCTGTGGATCTTTGCTTAATTGATTTGGAAAGAGATATGTCTGAATCAGCCTCTTGGCCCTGTGTGAGGTTGTGGCTTTGATTCTCAGAACCTGATAGATCTAAAAAAACATCCCGTGTGTGCTTGGGTTTTCTATTGATTCCAAATCACATTAAGAATTTATTACTGACAATCAGTAGGATTAAATTGGAGAAGCAGAGCAGTATTAATGGAAGGCCTATTTGACTACTCCTGGTTCACAGGAATGGTGTCCAGGTCACCCTGACTTTAGGCAAATGAGGGGCAAGGGAGCTTATTTTGGACACTGTCTTAGGCTTTGCCCATCATGGAAACCTCCATCTAGATGTTACGATGAGTGTCTATATGTAAGATGATGAGGGCCATGTGGCCGTGTTTTTGTTTTAAATGTGGTCATTTTTGTGGCGGTTGGAAGAGATGACTTGGTCCACCTGGACCTGAACTTTGGTGTGAATCCCCTTAGAGACTGAGTTCTGGAACTGACCTCAGGGAAGTATTGCCATGAATTGTAGTGGGATTTTAGGAGGCCACTCATGAGAGTCACCCTTGGAAACTGAGATCTAGTCCCAGGGTGTCTTTCCACAGTGCACTGGGAATCTCAGCCAGGATATACAACGATTTTATTCTGAAAGACTTGGCAAACATAGTTAAGAGTCAAAACACACATGGAACTCACATTGAGTAGACATCAATGGGCCTGCCTTCATGTGACATTTTGGCCACTCTCTGGGAAGCATATTGCCTTTTAGAGTTCTCCAGAGCTTTCATTGAAATCAGCTTCCTCACCAATTAATGGTTCGTGAATGAATTGAAATACCAGTTCCTCCAACTTGATACTTGAAAATGGCTAGATAAATACCATGAAATTTTTGAAATTCCCATGACCAGGTGGCACTGGACAACCTTTGGGTGTCCTGTAGCTGATCATGAGTGTACCAGACAGTGCCTTGATTCACTGGGTTTCATGAAAATGGTGTAGAACAGAGATGCCAGTAAGTTGGAGCTTGCTGAGTAGTGGGCCTAGAACAGTGGTGGACAGGAGTGTGATTAAACATCTGTGTTGGAGTCATGTGGATCTGCCATTGGGTTCCAAATGACTTGTGACTGACATGGTGCAGCCAGAAGACCCTTGTATGTAAAGGCATCTTTTTATATGGAGAGGTTTCAGGGCAATGTTCAGAATCAAGTTGCTATGGACAAGGGGGCAGTCTATGTGGGATAGAAGACTGGTTGGTGCATTCTCCTGGCAGACCCTGACCCACCACTCATGACAGAACTCCCTCCAGCACTGTGTCCCAGTTGAAATCCTTGTATTTCATGAAGCAAACACCAAACTACCATTGCAGCAGCAAGAAAGACCATGAAAAATGGAGGATGACCAAATGGCTTTAGAGTCCACACAGGAAGACACTTAGCCCCCATTGGCCACAGTTTACCTACAAAGAGAGAATTCTGCACTACTGCCTCATGTTAAAGAATAAGAAAACATGTGCTCCAGGTTACATAGATGCAGACGGTTTTTTTGATGGTTTCACTGCAAAGGAAGCTAAAGCTCCTGACTACACCATATATTTCAAGTGCCCAAACTCAGAGGCAGTTTCTCATAAGTCTTTAGGTCAGCAGAGCACCATGTTTGTGGAGTGTTTACCCTGTCCCTTACTTTTGGAAACTCTTCTACCACTGCCAAGGTTGTGAAATCCTGAGCATATTCCATTCCGGATAAGTATTCATAGATTTTCTAACTCTTCTTCTCTAATTGTGTCTAACTTGGGGGGAAGGAAATGTCAAGGCATTGTTCTGGATGAGAGTGGGAAGATTATTTTTAGCACATATTTGCATAAACATTCTATGTATTTTCCTAATTCCCATTTGAAATACTGAATCACTGACACTAACCCATACCCTACTAGATTCTAGACTCTGACTACTAATCCTAATATAATGGATAAAAATAACCCAATATGAATAGAAATACAAGCAGTTCAGAGAAGGTATGGGGTATAATTGTACTTGCCGTTTGCATTATGTAGGGTTGGAGTTATAAATCTAGTCAATTTTTTGTTGAAATAGTTCTCCATGTTTTTTTTTTTAATTTTTGTTGTTTGTTGTTCAAAACATTATATAGTTCTTGATATATCATATTTCACACTCTAATTCAACTGGGTTATGAACTCCCATTTTTGTCCCATATACAGATTGCAAAATCATATCAGTTATGCCTCCATTAATTTACATATTGCCATACTAGTGTCTGTTGTATTCTGCTGCCTTTCCTATTATCTACTATCCACCCTCCCCTCCCCTCCCCTCCCATCTTCTCTCTCTACCCCCTCTACTGTAATTCATTTCTCCCTCTTGTATTTTTTCCCTTTCCCCTCACTTCCTCTTGTCCGTAATTTTGTATAACCCTGAGGGTTTTCTTCCATTTTCATGCAATTTCCCTTCTCTCTCCCTTTCCCTTCTACCTCTCATCCCTTTTTAAAGTTAATCTTCTTCTCATGCTCTTCGTCCCTACTCTGTTCTTAGTTACTCTCCTTATATCAAAGAAGACATTTGACAGTTGTTTTTTAGGGATTGGCTACCTTCACTCAGTATAATCTGCTCTAATGGCATTCATTTTCCTGCAAATTCTATGATTTTGTCAATTTTTAATGCAGAGTAATACTCCATTGTGTATATATGTCACATTTTTTTAACCATTCATCTATTGAAGGGAATCTAGGTTGGTTCCACACTCTTGCTATTGTGAATTGTGCTGCTATGAACATCAATGTAGCAGGGTCCATGTATCATGCTCTTTTTAGGTCTTCAGGGAATAGACCGAGAAGAGGAATAGCTGGGTCAAATGGTGGTTCCATTCCCAGCTTTCCATGAAATCTCCATACCGCTTTCAAATTTGGCTACACCAATTTGCAGTCCCCCCAGCAATGTACATGTGTACCCATGTCCACACATCCTCGGCAGCACTTGTTGATGTTTGACTTCATAACGGCTGCCAATCTTACTGGAGTGAGATGGTATCTTATGGTGGTTTTGATTTGCATTTCTCTGACTACCAGAGATGGTGAGCATTTGTTCATGTACTTGTTGATTGATTGTGTTCCTCCTCTGAGAAGTGTCTGTTCAGGTCCTTGGCCCATTTGTTGATTGGGTTATCTGTTATCTTATTGTCTAATTTTTTGAGTTCTTTGTATACTCTGGATATTAGGGCTCTATCTAAAGGGTGAGGAGTAATGAATTGTTCCCAGGATTTAGGCTCCCTATTTACCTCTCTTATTGTTTCTTTTGCTGAGAAAAAACTTTTAAGTTTGATTAAGTCCCATTTGTTTATTCTTGTTATTAACTCTTGTGCTATGGGTGTCCTATTGAGGAATTTGGAGCCCGACCCCTCAGTATGTAGATGGTAGCCAACTATTTCTTCTATCAGATGCTGTGTCTCTGATTTGATATCATCTCCTTGATCCATTTTGAGTTAACTTTTGTGCATGGCGAGAGAAAGGGATTCAGTTTCATTTTGTTGCATATGGATCTTCAATTTTCCCAGCACCATTTGTTGAAGATGCTATCCTTCCTCCATTGCATGCTTTTAGCCCCTTTATCAAATATAAGAAAGTATGTAGTTTGGTGGATTGGTTTCTGTGTCCTCTATTCTGTACCATTGGTCCACCCACCTGTTTTGGTACCAGTACCATGCTGTTTTTGTTACTATTGCTCTGTAGTATAGTTTGAAGTCTGCTATCGCTATACCGCCTGATTCACACTTCCTGCTTAGCATTGTTTTTGCTATTCTAGGTCTTTTATTTTTGCATATGAATTTCATGATTGCTTTCTCTATTTCTACATGAAATGCCTTTGGGATTTTGATTGGCATTGCATTAAACCTATAGAAAACTTTTGGTAATATCGCCATTTTGATGATGTTAGTTCTGCCTATCCATGAACAAGGTGGATTTTTCCATCTTCTAAGATCTTCTTGTATTTCTCTCTTTAGGGTTCTATAGTTTTCATTGTAGAAGTTTTTCACCTCGTTTGTTAGGTTGATTCCCAAGTATTTTATTTTATCTGAGGATATTGTGAATGGAGTGGTTGTCCTCATTTCCATTTCAGAGGATTTTTCACTGATATACAGGAATGCCTTTGATTTGTGCATGTTGATTTTACATCCTGCCACTTTGGTGAATTCATTTATTATCTCTAATAGTTTCTTTGTAGACCCTTTTGGGTCTGCTAGGTATAGAATCATGTCATCTGCAAATAGTGATAATTTAAGTTCATCTTTTCCTATTTTTATGCCTTTAATTTCTTCCGTCTGTCTAATTGTTCTGGCCAGTGTTTCGAGAACTATGTTGAACAGAAGTGGTGCGAGAGAGCATCCCTGTCTTGTTCAAGGTTTCAGAGGGAATGCCATCAATTTTTCTCCATTCAGAATGATGCTAGCCTGAGGCTTAGCATACGTTACTTTTACAGTATTGAGGTATGTTCCTTTTATCCCTAGTTTTTCTAGAGTTTTGAACATAAAGGGATGCTGTACTTTGTTGAATGCTTTTTCTGCATCTATCGAGATGATCAGATAGTCCTTATTTTTAAGTCTATTGATGTGGTGAATAACATTTATTGATTTCTGTATATTGAAACAGCCTTGCATCCGAGGGATGAATCCTACTTGCTCATGGTGCACAATTTTTTGATATGTTGTCGTATCCGATTCACCATTTTTTTATTGAGGATTTTTGCATCTAGGTTCATTAGAGATTTTGGTCTGTAGTTTTGTTACTTTATAGTGAGTTTCTCTGGTTTAGAAATCAGGGTGATGTTGGCCTCCTAGATTGAATTTGGAAGTTCTCCCTCTTTTTCTATTTCCTAAAATAGCTTGAAAAGTATTGGTATTAATTCCTCTTTAAATGTTTTGTAAAACTCTGCTCTATACCCATCCGGTCCTGGGCTTTACTTAGTTGGTAGTCTTTGGATGGCTTCTTCTATTTCCTCAATTGATATTGGTCTGCTTAGGTTGTCTATATCCTCCTGACTCAATCCTGGCAGATCATATGACCTAAGAAATTTATCGATGCCTTCACTATCTTCTATTTTATTGGAGTATAAGGATTCAAAATAATTTCTGGTTATCTTCTGTATTTCTGAAGTGTCTGTTGTGATATTGCCTTTTTCATCCCATATGCTAGTAATTTGAGTTCTCTCTCTTCTTCTCTTCATTAAAATGGCTAAGGGTCTGTCGATTTTATTTATTTTTTGAATGAACAAACTTTAAGTTTTGTCAATTTTTTCAATTGTTTCTTTGTTTTGATTTCATTAATTTCAGATCTGGTTTTAATTATTTCTTGCCTTCTACTTTTTTGCTGTTGTTTTCTTCATCTTTTTCTAGGATTTTGAGAGGAAGTATGAGATCATTTATTTGTTGATTTTTTCTTTTTTTAAATAATGAACTCCAAGCAGTGAATTTTCCTCTTAGTACTGCTTTCAATGTGTCCCATAATTTCTGATATGTTGTGTCTGTGTTTTCATTTATCTCTATGAATTTTTTAATTTCCTCCTTGATGTCTTCTATAACCCATTTATCATTCAGTAACCTATTGATCATTCTCCAAGTGATGCATGATTATTCTTTACTTTTTTATCATTGATTTCTATTTCATTCCATTATGATCAGATGAGATGCATGGTATTATCTTTACTCCTTCATATTTTTTAAGAGTTGCCCTGTGATGTAATATATGATCTATTTTGAGAAGGATCCATGTGCTGCTGAGAAAAAAGTGTAACTGCTTGATGTTGGGTGATTTATTCTGTATATGTCATTTAAGTCTATGTTATTAATTTTGTTATTGAGATCTATACTGTTGCCTCAATCTAACATTACAAAAGAGCAGGGACAGAGTTCGTCTTACAAAACAGGAATGTAGGTTATCTTCGAACTACTGAGAACATCAAAGTTCCATGCAGAAATGATCCCTGGAGAAGATGTAGGCAGCTATGAAGGACCTGAGAGAGCAAAAGCCATTTTCCATGGCAAACGACCTGGACAGGACAAAGGAATGTGTCTGAATCAGCCTCTCTCTTCTTAATGTAGAGAAGATGGACCAAACCAGGCATGTGTGTAGAGCTGTTCCGAGGTGCCTATTGTTGATATACCATACTAACTAGTCAAATTGTCACAGGAAGTAGGGTCAGCCTCCATCTCATGGGACCCATGGAAGCAACTGTTAGGACAAAGTCGTTGCCAAGGCAGCGACCTCATTCAGTTCCTGACGGAAGTGACCTACCTATCTTCCTTGGTGACGGAACTCTATGAACTTGGGATCCAAGAAGCCAGGTACCCAGAGCCAGTCCCAGTACCAGTCCCAGTGGGCTCACTTGTTTGGATTAACAAAGTACAGAGTCAGACCTTCTTGGCACCTATTGTTGAGAGGATGGCCAAATGCCAGTAGAGCTCTTAAGAGGGTCCTTTCCTGAAATAGCAGGTAGTGGCTAACCACTGACTCATCACAGTTTCAAAGAGTTGGCCAAGGGTACCAGATCTGAAACAGGACAGGCCATTTCAGGGGGAACATATTATGGCCCACCAGTCAGGGGACACTCCAGATAGTCACAGTCCTACTTGGGGAAAGGAGGTGCCATTGTGGATGTGGGTGTGAGTTTGTGGTGTACCAGACAGTGCCTTGATTGACTGGGTTTTATGAAAATGGTGTAGAATAGAGTTGCCAGTAAGTTGGACCCTCCTGAGTAGTGGGTCCAAGCTGTGGTGTGCAGGTGTGTGATAAATCATCTGTGGTGGCGCCATGTAAATTTGCCATTGATTTTCAAATGGCTTGTCACTGACACGGTGCAGTGAGCACACCCTTATATGTAAAGGCATCTTGTTGTATGGATAGGTCTCAGGGCAATGTGTAGAGTCAGGTTGCTATGGACAAGGGGGCAAGCTATGTGGGAATGAAGCCTGGTTGTTGCATTCTCTTGCAGACCCTGAAAAACCAAACGTGACAGAACTCGCTCCAGCACTGTGTCCTAGTTGAACTCATCGTATGTCGTGAAGCAAATACCAAACTCCCAGTGCAGTAGCAGGGAAAACCACAAAAAGTTGAGGATGACCAAAAGGCTTCACAGTCCACATGGGGAGACACTTAGCCCCCAGTGGCCACAGTTTACCTACAAATTGAGAATTCAGCACTGCTTCCACATGTGCATTGGAAAATAAGAAAGAATATCCTCCAGGACACAGAGATGCAGACCCAGCTTTGATGGTCTCACTACAAAGCAAGCTAAAGCTCCTGACAGCAACATATATTTCAAGTGCCCATCCTCAGAGGCAGTTTCTCAAGAATTTTTTAGGCCAGCTGACCTTCATATTTCTGGAGTGTTTACCCTGTCCCTTACTTTGGGAGACTCCTCTACCACATCCAAGTTTGTGAATTCCTGAGCATTTTCATTTCCAGATATGTATTCACAGAATATCTAACTCTTCTCCTCTAAATGTTTCTTATTTGGGGTGAAGGTAACATGAAGGCATTGTTGTGGATTAGACTGGGAAGATTTTCATGTAGCACGTATTTGCATACACATTGGATTCATTTTCCTATTTTCCATTCGAAATACTGAATCCCTGACACTAACGCATACCCTACTAGACTCTGACTACTATTCCTAGTATGATGGAGAAAAATAACCCAAACAGAATAGAAATACAAGCAGTTCAGTGGAGGCATGGTGTATAGTTGGACTTCCTTTTGCATGATAAAGTGTAGGTGTTATAAATCTAGTCAATTTTTAATTGAAATAGTTCTCCATGTGTTTTTTTTTTCCTTTAATATTTATTGTTGGTTCTTCAAAACATCACATAGTTCTTGACATGTCATATTTCACACTTTGATTCAAGTAGGTTATGAACTTCCATTTTTCCCCCGTATACAGATTGCAGCATCCCATCAGTTACACATCCACTGTTTTACATATTGCTATACTAGTGTCTGTTGTATTCTGCTGCCTTTCCTGTCCTCTACTATCTCCCATTCCCTCCCCTCCAATCCTCTCTCTCTACCCCATCAACTGTAATTCATTTCTTCCCCTTGTTTTTGTCCCCTTTCCCCTCACTTTCTCTTGTATTTAATTTTGTATTACCGTGAGGGTTTCCCTCCATTTCCATGCAATTTTTTTTCTCTTTCCTTTTTCCTCCCACCTCTCACCCCTGTTTAATGTTAATCATATTATCATGCTCTTCCTCCCAACTCTGTTCTTAGTTACTCTCCTTATATCAAAGAAAACATTTGGCATTTTTTTGTAGAGATTGGCTATCTTCACGTAGCATAATATGTTCTAATGCCATCCATTTCTCTGCAAATTGTATGATTTTGTCATTTTTTAATGCAGAGTAATACTCCATTGTGTATAAATGCCACATTTTTTAATCCATTCATCTATTGAAGGGCATCTAGGTTGGTTCCACAGTCTTGATGGAACTCTCTGAACTTGGGAGCCAGGAAGCCAGGCACACAGAGCCAGTCCCTGTCCCATTCCCAGTGGTCTCACTTGTTTGGATTTACCAAGAACAGAGTCTGTCTTTCTTGGTACCTAGTGATTTGAGGATGGCCAAATGCAAGTAGAGCGAGCTCTGAAGAGTGGCCTTTCCTGAGAAAGCAGGTAGTGGTCAGCACAGGCTCCTGACAACTTTGCAGAGTTGGACAAGGAGACCAGATCTGAGTAAGGACAGGCCATTTCGGGGGAACATAGTATGGCCCACCAGTCAGAGGACACTCTGCATAGTCACAGACTTACTTTGGGGAAGGAGGTGCCTTTTTGAGTGTGGGTGTGAGTTTGTGGTATTGTCTCATGTTCTGAGAATAGGTAGGAAAGGCAGTTTGTTCGGTTTGGAGTGGACTGTTTCTTGTAAGTCATTTGACAAGGCGAGTGTTTCTGTGTCTGTGTATCCCACTGTGTCCGTGGTTGTACACATTAGAAATTAGAATCAATCAATGGATGTGTCCTGTCTAGTAGAAAGCTTCCCAGCATTCACACTGCCCATTTTAGGAATGGACTGCAGGTTTTCTTATCAATGGGCAATACTTACTCTTTTCCTAAGTTCCTGTTTTCTTCCTGAATTCTGGCCACTCTCCAGAATAGGCTCATAGTTTTGTGTCCAAGATATATACCACCTCCGAGCTCTGTGACATGGCCATGTTCTGGATAGCTGAAGAGAATGGCGAGCATCTCAGAAAACTCAGATATCAGTGTGACCAGGAAAGACTCAGTGGAGAAACCCTGCTTTGGGCCTTTTGCTAACCTATTGTTTTGTTGCCTTGAATGTCAGGAAAGTCTTTGCCTCAGGCCACCCCTTTGTGAAGCCTGAAGAAAACAGTTTTCAAATGTAAATGAATGGGCATCACCTGTGGCTCTTTGCTTTATTGCTTTGGAAATGGATGTGTCTGAATCAGCCTCTTGGCTCTGTGTGAGGCTGTGGCTTAGATTATCAGCACCTGATGGATCTAAAGAAAGATCTAATGTGTGCATCCAAAACCAAAATGGCAAAAAGATCAGTCATTGTGGATGAAGTCTCTCGCCTTCCTCTGTTAGGTTCCTGACCTCCATCAAGTGATAGTAGGCATCCTTTGAGTCAAATGAGTTCTTCCAAGCCCTGCAGAGGTGCTTGGTTTTCCTCATGAATCCAAGTCACATAATGAAACTATACCTGACTTACAGGGGCTTCAAACTGGAGAAGCAGAGAAGCATTAACGTCAGACCTGTGTGATCAATCCTAGTTCAAAGGAAGCGTGTCCAGGCCACCCTGAGTTTAGGCAAATGAGGGGCAAGTGAACTTTTTTTGGACACTCTCTTGGGCTGCGCCATTCATGGAAACCTCCAGCCAGAGGTTATGATGAGTGTCTATATGGAAGAAGATGAGTGCCATGTGAGAGTGTTTTGGTTTTAATTGTGGTCATTTGTGTGGCGGTTGGAAGAGGTGACTGTGTCCACCTGGGCTTCAACTCTGGTGTGATTCCGCTCAGAGACTGAGTTCTGTAACTGGCCTCAGATAAGTAATTGCTTTGGAAAAGGATGTGTCTTAATCAGCCTTTAGGCCCTGAGTGAGGCTAAATATCACCACCATATGGATCTAAAAAAAGATCCCATGCATGCACTCAAAACCAAAATGGCCAAAAGAGCAGTCATTGTGGATGAAGTCTCTCACCTTCCTTTGTAAGGTTCTGAAAGTATAAAAGAAATTGAAATTGAAACGTAAAGAACCAGGTTTTGTAAAATTTACAAGCTGCACTCAGAATCTGAAATTCCTATGGCAGTTAAGACCTTTCCTGGACCTGCCCATTAGATGTGTGTGGAAATCTTCCCTGACCACCTAGTTACTTACCAACCCCTTCCCAGAAACCATGCAGCTCAGCACATAAACATCTCAGGGCTTCAACCAATCACTTTAAATGTATACCTCTTCTCAGGGCTGACCAATCACCCATGCCCGATGTGTTCCCACCAATGAAGGTGCTAATCAGGTTTTAGAGTTGTTATTTGATTTTCCCGTGGTATATGATGATTTGCTAAAGGAGGCTATGATGTATGTAAAGTCCCTGCCCTCTCTAAAGAATGTATATAAACTCTGCTCAAGTTGTTCTCAGGGCTCTTTCTTCTTTGCTCCTTTGAAGTGAGCTCTGAGCCCCAGCATGCTGGACCCCAATAAACCCTTTGCTGTTGCATGAGAAAGTCTCTTGGTGGTCTTTTCCTCTGACATTCGCCCCATCTTTTCATCTGGAGGCCCCAGGTGAGATATCTGGCAGCGGCGGACGAAAGACCCCAACGGACTCCTCTCGGGGTAAGTAAGGTGCCTCTTTCTGGTTTCGGTTTTCAGGTTAGGGCTTGCCTAAGTGGCTGTCGGTGAAGAGCATTAGCTCTCTCTGACAGTGGCTGACAGATGTGTAACAGAGCCACAGGCCATGTCGCTGGGGGACACTCCAGAGGACTTGGGAAATCGAGAAATAGTAGTTTCCTCAACTAGGTTATATTTTGCTTCAGGATTCCGTTTGACAGCCCATCAGGTTTTGCCGGCTACTCAGTTTTGTTCATTGTCAGGAACTCATGTTGAGTTTACTGTCTGTCTTGATTCTATAACCCATCAGGTTTTGCCAGTTACTCAGTTCTAATCGTTGTCTTGGACTCATTTTAAACGTTTACTCTTTGTCTTTGTCTGTGTCATGTTTGTGTTTTCACTCTCCCTGTTTGAGTAACTCCCATTATGGGACAAAGCACTTCCATGCCTCTGTACATTGCCCTTGATCATTGGACTGATGTCTGCTCAAGGGCCCAGAATCTTTTTTTTTTTTTCAGTAAAACGCTGTACCTGGCAGACTCTCTGTGCTTCAGAATGGCCCATCCTCGGAGTCGGATGGCCCCCAAAAGAATCCTTCACCTTCCCTCTAATCCAAAAAGTCAGAGATACTGTCTTTCAGCCGGGGCCAGGTGTCCACCCAGATCAACAGCCATGTAACCCTTCCCCCACGATGCTATTATTCAAAACTTCCACTCCTCTCCCTCTTCCCTCCATTCTCTCTGAGTCACAAGACTGGATACTCCGCCTTCCACCTTATCCTCTACCCTTGCTCCCCAACCCCCAAAACGTTCCTGATGATCCTCCCACCACTGACTCAGCCTCTCCACCACTAGAGAAAATTGGGCCCGACCCAAGCCCTCCAGAGGACTTCCCTGCAGCAGCAGCAGCCCCTCCTACCCTGGAGGAAGCTGGGCCACCTAAAGGAAACCGCCGGCAACAGATAATAGAAAACTCGGAAGCCCATGTGATGCTCCCTCTCCATACTTACGGGCCCATGAAACGACCCAACTGGGACCCCAACACCTTTGAAGGTAGGTAGCATCTGTCCACTTATTGCCGGGCTCTAATAGCAGGTCTCCGAGCGGCCGCCAGAGGGCCGACTAATTTGGACAAGGTAAGAGAGAGTATCCAAGGGCCTAATGAGTCTTCCTCTATGTTTCTGGAGAGAATTATGGAAGCATATAGGAAATATACTCCTTTTGATCCTCAGGCAGAGGACCAAAAGGCATCTGTTGCAATGACCTTTATTGAGTAGGCTGCCCCAGATATTAAGAGAAAGTTACAACGTCTAGATGGATGACAAGATATGACTTTAAGAGATTTAGTAAGAGAAGTTGAGAAAGTATATTATAAGAGAGAAACTGAGGAGGAGAGGGAACAGAGGAGAGAGAAGGAAAGGGAACAAAAGGAGGATGAACAGAGCAAAAGGCAGACTAAAGCATTGGCTAAGGTTTTGTTCACAGCAGCAAATATGCCAGAATTTAAAAAGCAGGGAGACAGAAAGGGATACCTGGTCCCATGCCAAAGGCTGCCCCTGGCATCAGATCAATATGTCTATTGTAGAGAAAAAGGACACTGGGCCAAAGAGTGCCCCAAAAAGAAGCAGCCACGCCAGCCCGGCATGCTGACTCTAGAAGAGGACTAGGAAAGTCAGGGCTCGGATCACCTCCCCGAGCTCAGGGTAACATTAGAAGTGGAGGGGACTCCAGTGAACTTTGAAGTGGATGCAGGAGCAGTATTCTCAGCCCTTAAGACCCCACTGGGCCCCCTATCAAATAAATGGTCCCTAGTTCAAGGGGCTAATTGCAGTAGATATCGGGCTTCGACAACTAAGAGGATTATGGTCTTAGGAAAGTGAAAAGTCCACCACTCTTTCCTAGTAGTCCCAGAATTCCCAGCCCCATTGATGGGCATGGATCTGCTTACCAAACTCCGGGATAGAATAACCTTTAACTCTGATGGTCCCCAAGTGGAGTTTCTAAAGCCTTCAGTAAAAATTCCCATAGTCACGGCTTTGACTATGTCTATAGAAGATGAACATCAACTCTTCTCGCTCCCTAGGAATGATCAAATAGGCTAACTACCACAGAAATAGATAAAAGATTATCCTAATGCCTGGGCAGAAACTGCTGGGTTAGATCTAGCCATAAAACAACCTCCAATAGTAGTAGAATTAAAAGCCTCTGTCTCTCTAATCAGTGTTAAACAGTATCCTCTAAGCAAAGAAGCTAAGCATGGGATAAGTCCCCATATTCAGAAATACCTGGCTCTTGGGGTCCTAAGGCCCTGTCAATCAGCCTGGAATACCCCCCTGCTACAAGTAGGAAAGCCAGAAACTGGGGACTACAGTCCTGTTCAAGACCTAAGAGAGATCAACAACAGAGTGCAGGACATTCACCCCACAGTACCCAATCCATATAATTTGCTTGGCACTCTGAATCCGAAGCAGGAATGTTACACTGTGCTGGACTTAAAAGATGCTTACTTATGCTTGCCCATACATAAAGACAGTCAGTTGCTGTTTGCTTACGAGTGGATAGACCCAGAAACTGGAACATCTGGCCAAGTAACCTGGACTAGACTCCCACAGGGGTTCAAAAACTCCCCCACTCTCTTTGATGAAGCCCTCCCCAGGGACCTCAACAACTTCAGAACTGCACACCCCGAAGTCACCCTACTCCAATTTGTGGATGATCTGCTACTGTCAGCTGACACCAAGGAGAACTATGAGTCTGGGACCCAAGCACTATTATCTGAGCTTGCTCGGCTTGGATATAGGGCTTCGGCCATAAGGCCCAAATTTGTCAGCAAAAAGTAATCGTCCTGGGTTATTCTCTTAGGGGTGGCAAACGATGGCTCACTGAGCCCAGAAAACAAACCATTGTGCAGATACCGCCCCCATCTAATAAGAGACAACTCAGAGAGTTTCTTGGGACTGCCAGCTTTTGCAGGTTATGGATTCCTGGGTTTGCATCTCTGGCTGCCACTTTATACCCTCTGATAAAGGGTGATGCCCACTTCCAATGGACCCCTGAGAACCGAAAAGCTTTTGATGATGCCAAAAGAAGGTGCTGCTATCTGCTCCGGCCTTAGCACTCCCAGATGTAGAAAAACCCTTCACTCTCTACATTGAGGAAAAGAAAGGAATAGAACGGGGAGTGCTCACTCATTCTTTTGGACCTTGGAAAAGGCCAGTAGCATTCTTATAAAAAAAAAAACTGGACCCAGGGCTAGCGGGTGGCCCCATTGCTTAAGAGCTATAGCAGCAGCAGCCCTTCTAATAAAAGATGCTCATAAAGAAACTTGGGACAGAAGCTAACCATTATAGCCCCCCCATGCCCTGCAGAACATCATCTGTCAACCTCCAGAGAGGTGGCTATCAAACTCCAGAATAAACCACTACCAGAGCCTCTTGCTTGACAAAGACAGAATAACACTGGGACCCCCTGCTCCACTCAACCTGGCTACACTGCTGCCAGAAGAATCATCAGGACCCGTCGCTCATGAGTGTCAACATATACTGGCAGAGGAAACCAGTATACGACGAGACTTGGAGGATCAGCCACTGCCTCGCGCTGAAATCGTATGGTTTATGGAGGGCACCAGCTTCCTCCAAGACACTAAACGGCGGCCTGGAGCAGCAGTAGTTAGCGAAATTAATGTCATCTTGTCCTCTGGTCTCCCAGAAGGGACATCAGCCCAAAAAGAAGAACTGATTGCTCTTACGAAAGCATTGGAACAAGCAACAGGCAAAAGGGCCACCATGTACACTGATAGCCGCTATGCATTTGCCACTGCAAATGTGCACGGGGGTATTTACCAGTAAAGGTTGCTATTAACCTTCACTGGGAAAGAAATAAAGAACAAAGATGAGATCCTCCACCTTCTCTCACCAGTGCAGGGCCCTAAGGACCTAGCTATAGTGCACTGTCCAGGGCACCAGAAGGAAAACGACACCGTGGCGTTTGGAAACAGAAGGGCAGATGAGGAAGCTTAATTGGCACCCCTAAACAGAGTGACTCTGTTAACTTTTTCCACACCGGGGGAACAAAAAGTGGTCAAAAAGATCCTAGAAGACATTTTTCCAATGTTCGGCCAGCCGAAGGTAATTGGGTCCAATACCGGACCGGCATTCATAGCCCAGGTAAGTCAGGGATTTGCCAGGACCCTCGGGATTTATTGGAAGTTACATTGTGCTTATAGACCAAAGAGCTAAGGACAGGTAGAAAGGATGAATAGAACCATCAAAGAGAACTTAACGAAATTAAGCTTGGTGACCGGCATAAAAAATTTGACTATGCTCCTACCTTATGCATTGTTTCGTGCAAGAAATACCCCCTGTGCCTCTTTGTGTAACCTCACTCCTTATGAAATTCTCTATGGTGCCCCTCCTCCAGTAAGGGACCTAACCCCAACTCTGAGACTTAATGATTCCTTTCACAACCCCTTGCTTGACAGACTTAAAGCCCTTAAACAAACACAGCACCCAGTGATACCTGTGGAAACAGTTGGCCACTGCTTATCAGCCTGGAGACGAGGGAACCCCACATTGATATCAAGTGGGAGAGTTCATCTATGTGAGATGGCATCAGGTGTCATTCCTGGAACCCCGCTGGAAAGGACCATACCAGGTGCTGCTCATAACACCTACAGTGGTGAAAGTGGATGGAATCACTTCCTGGATCCATGCCTCCCATCTCAAGCCTGCGCCCTGTCCAGACTCCTGCTGGAAACTGGAACAGACTGGTAACCCTCTCAAGTTGCGTGTCCATCGTGTGGGTAGGGCTATGGATTCTTCCCCTGACCACCAGCAGTAATAATCCCCATCAGCCTGTTCAGCAACAATGGCAAGCTATAAATCCTACTGGGCAAGTAGTGTGGTCTATTTCACATACAGCCCTCTTATGGACTTGGTGGCCATCTCTCTACCTGGACATTTGTCAGCTTGCCATAGGCCTCTCTGACTGGGATCTCCCTGACATAGAGGACCCCACACAGATCCCCCTTAAACCCAAACCAGGGCAACATAGACCACCTTACCCCATTAATTATGGATGTCATCTCCCCCAGCTCAAGTGTAAACTAGCCAGTCTTGATTTTTATGTGTGCCCAGCTGATTTCTGAAGTCACAAATAGGCCCAAAGCTGTGGAGGACCCAGTGTCTAGATCTACCAGAACCCCTCTACCATCTCATCCTCCCCAGTTTCCGTTTTTGCCTACTTCCCCAGTCCAGAGTACAGCTGAATCCTCCCCCTGGGAACTAATTAAAGGAACTTTTATGGTACTGAACTCCACACACTCAGAACACCTTGCATTTCAGCCCAGGTATTGGACAGCTCTCTAAAATATTGTGTAATGGTGCAGATACTCCCCAGGGTGCTCTATCATGATGCAGAATCATTTGAAGGTCAACTAGGGGGACAAACAACCTGATTTCACCGGGAGCCAGTGTCCCTTACTCTAGCCATCCTATTGGGGATAGGAGCTGCTGCAGGAGTGGATACAGGAACAGCTGCAATGATTTGTGGTCACAACAATTGGTCCAATTAGAAACAGCAATAGTTCAAGACTTGAAGACGTTAGAGACCAGCATCACAGTTTTTAAGGAATCCTTAACCTCTCTCTTTGAAGTTTTTTTACAGAACAGGCGAGGATTAGACCTCCTCTTCATGAGGGAGGGGAGCCTTTGTGCTGCACTGAGAGAAGAATGTTGTTTTTATCCTGACCATACTGGAGTTTTAAAAGAATCCATGAGTAATTTGAGAAAATGCTTTGAAGAGTGCCAAAGAGAAAGGGAGATTCAACAAGGGTGGTTTGAGTCATGGTTTACCCAGTCCCCCTGCTTAACTACACTCCTATCAGCCTTAGCAGGACCCCTGATCATCCTTATGGTGTTGCTAACTGGGGGAACTTGTTTGCTTAACTGCATAGTTACTTTCTCCAGGCTCAGATTGGGCAGGTAAAACTCATGGTAATCAGACAGAAATACACTACACTGGAAGAAATAGAATGTGAGACCTCGCAATAATTATGATTCATTATTTTTAAGATTAAAAGTAGTCAGAAAAAGCAGTGGGAAATGAAAGATTAAAAGAAATTGAAATTGAAACGTAAAGAACCAGGTTTTGTAAAGTTTCCAAGCTACACTCAGAACGTGAAATTCCTGTGGCAGTTAAGACAATTCCCAAAACTGCCCATTAGATGTGTGTTGAAATCTTTCCTGACCACCTAGTTACTTAACAACATCTTCCCAGAAACCTTGCAGCTCAGCACATATACATCTCAGGGCTTCAACCTATCAGTTTAAATGTATACCAATTCTCAGGGCTAATCAATCACCCCTGCCCGACGTGTTCCCACCAATGAATGGGCTAATCATGTTTTAGAGTTGTTATTTGATTTTCCCGTGGTATATAATGATTTGCTAAAAAGGGCTATGATGTATGTAAAGTCTATGCCCTCTCTAAAGAATGTATATAAAATGTGGTCAAGTTGTTCTCGGGGCTCTTTGCTCTTTGCTCCTCTGAAGTGAGCTCTGAGTCCCAGCATGCTGGACCCCCAAAAAACCCTTTGCTGTAGCATGACACAGTCTCTTGGTGGTCTTTTCCTCTGACATTCGACTGACCTTTTCACCTATCAAGGAACTGAGAGAGCAAAAGTCAACTCCATGTCAACTTCCATATCAAACAACTTGGTCAGAATGAAGGGGACTAAACCAGGCCTGTGTGGAGAGCTTTTCCCAGGTGCCTATGGTTGATATACCATTCCAACTTGTGAAAGTGTCACAGGAAGTGGGGGCAGCCTCCATCTCATGGGACCCTTGGAAACAACTGTTAGGACAAAGTGATTGCCAAGGCAGTGACCTCATTCAGTTCCTGAAGGAAGTGACCTACCACACTTTCTTGGTGATGGAACTCTCTGAACTTGGGATCCGTGAAGCCAGGCACCCAAGCAAGTCCCAGTCCCAGTCCCTGTGGTCTCAATTGTTTAAATTTACCAAGGACAGAGTCAGTCTTTCTTGGTTCTTACTTATGTGATGATGGCCAAATGCTAGGAGAGCTCTGAAGAGGGGCCTTTTCTGGGAAAGCAGGTAGTGGCTCAACCATGACTCCTGACAACTTCAAAGAGTTGGCAAAGGAGACCAGATCTGAGACAGGACAGGCAATTTTGGGGGAACATAGTATGGCCCACCAGTCAGAGGACACTCAGGATAGTCACAGACATACTTGGGGGAAGGAGGTGTCGTTGTGGTTGTCTGTGTGAGTTTGTGGTTTTGTCTCATGTTCTGAGAATAGGTAGGAAAGGCGGTTTGTTTGTTTGGACTAGAATGTTTCTAGGAAGTCATTTGATTACACGAGTGTTTCTATGTCTGTGTACCCCACTGTATCCGTGGTTGCAATATTTGAAAAGTGAATGCATCAATGGTTGTGTCCTGTCTACTAGAAAGCTACCTAGCATTCATCCCGCCCAATTTAAGAATGGAGAGTGGCTTGCTTAATGGATGGGCATCACCTGCTATCTTCCTAAGTTCCTCTTTTCTTCCTGAATACTGGCCACTCTCCAGGATAACCTCATTTTTTTGTTTCCAAGATATGTACTACCTCCAAACTCTGTGACATGGCCATGTACTGGATAGCTGAAGGGAATGGGAGCATCTCAGAAAACTCAGATATCAGTGTGACCAATAAAGTCTCAGTGAAGAAACACTGCTTTGGGCCTTTTGCTTACCTATTGGTCCCTTGCCCTGAATGTCAGGAAGGTCTTTGCCTCAGGCCACCCCTTTTGGCAGCCTGAAGAAAACAGTTTTCAAATGGAAATGAATGGGCATCACCTCTGGCTCTTTGCTTAATTGCTTTGGAAAGGGATGTGGCTGAATCAGCCTCTTGGCCCTGTGTGAGGCAGTGGCTTAGATTCTCAGCACCTGATGGATCTAAAGAAAGTTTCCAAGTGTGCATCCAAACCAAAATGGCCAAAAGAGCAGTCATTGTGGATGAAGGTTCTCGCCTTCCTCTGTTAGCTTCATGACCTCCATCAAGTGATGGAGTCAAATCAGTTTTGACATTGGGTCAAATCAGTTGTTCAAACCCTGCAGAGGCTAGCTGATATTTGCTTAGGTTTTCTCATGACACCAATTCACATAAGAATCTATACCAGACAGTCAGTAGGCCTCATTTTGGAGAAGAAGAGCAGTTATATAGCAGGCCTATTTTATCACTCTTGGTTCACAGGAAGGGTGTCCAGTCCCACCCTGACATGTGGGACTCTTTTGGTTTTAATTGTGGTCATTTGTGTGGTGGTTGGAAAAGATGCCTGGGTCCACCTGGGCTTGAACTCTGGTGTGATTCCCCTTTGAGACTGAGTTCTGGAACTGACCTCAGAGAAGCATTGCCATGAATTTTGTTGGGATTTTAGGAGGCCATGCATGAGAGTCGCCCTTGAAACTGAGATCTAAGCCCAGGGTGGCTTTCCACAGAGCACTGGGAATATCAGCCAAGATATCACATTATTTTATTCTTATAGACTTGACAGCCATAGTTGAGAGTTAAAACACACATGGACCGAACATTGTAGACCTCATGGGCCTGGCTTCATGTATCATTTTGGCCACTCGTTGGGAAGCCTTGCCTCTGAGAGTTCTCCAGAGCATTTCTTGAAATGTTCTTCCTCAAAATTTAATGGTTCCTGAATGAATTGAAACCCACAGTTTCTCCAACTTCATCCTTGAAAAATGGCTAGAAAAATACCATGAAATTTTTGAAATTCCCACGACCAGGTGGCACTGGAGAATCTTTGGATGTCCTGTTGGTGATCATGAGAATACCAGAGAAAGCCTTGATTGACTGGGTTTCATGAAAATGGTGTAGAACAGAGATGCCATTATGTTGGAGCCTGCTGAGTGTGGGCCCAGAGCTGTGGTATGCAGGTGTGTGATAAAATATCTGTGGTTGGGCCATGTGGATCTGCCATTGACTTCCAAATGGCTTGTGGCTGACATGGTGCAGGCAGGAATCACTTATATGTCTGAAATCTCTCCATAAAAGGCATCTTGTTATATGAAGATGTTTCAGGGCAATGTTCAGAATCAAGTTGCTATGGTCAAGGGGGCAAGCTATGTGGGATAGAAGCCAGGTTCAGAATTTGCTGTAATTTATAGTTAAGCCAAATTATCTTTTCATGGTTCTGTGGAAAGATGGCTCCAAACTTTAATAAAAGATCAGGTTGGGTCTATCATTCCCCCCTTTTCTAATGTGTACCTTTCAAATCATTCATAGGGTAGGGGAAGAGCACTGAGGAAATTTTAATCCCTCAGGTATCAGTCTCACTATTTTTTGAAATCACCCAAATCCGGTCTCCCTGATTTTTCCTGACTTAATTAATTACTTATATTGATAGTCGATTTATTTTTGGCTCCACTCTTGTAAGAAGAGAGGCGTCACTCATTTTGGCTTCTTCTGAGCTGAGATAGGGTGACGTGAGGGGGAACTTCATGATGGACATGAGTTGCCTTTTAGAAGTCAGTTCGGTTTGAAGTCTGGTTGGGGAAGAACCGGTTGTAAAGTCATCTGGGGATGTGTTCTTCTATGTGAGAAACAAAAACCATGAGTACTGAATAAATGTTGCAGCAGCTGGAACATGTCACTGTATAGAAGTTCCCTCAGCAGGCTTTAATATCCCCAGTTAACAGGACTGTCAACTTAATATTTAACTTTTAGTGTTACAGTTGTCCCTTCCCATAAGATACAGTTTAATAATTTAATGTCATCTGATCTTGCAAAATCTTTCTACTAGTATGACCTCTGTGTGTAATAGAGAAACCTTTAATTCTGTTACTCAGTGCTGGATAATCGTACTAGCCAACACCAAGCCTACCCATGTAGGTTAGGAATATCTGAGGCCTTAAAATAAAAACTTCTGCCTCTAGCAGCTCCTCCTGATAGTCTCTTTTCATAGTTATCCAGCATTCCTGTCTGAGAATCCTTCTTTGTAGCCTCCAGTCTTACTTATTTTGGGAGGCTAATATAAAGTGTATACATTAAAATATTATTATTATTATTATTATTATTATTATTATTCAAAATGCCCAGGAATGGCTGTATTTTGCTTTCAACTGTCTTTGCTAAGTGTTTAAGATGAAGCAGTCAAACCTACTTTTGTTTCTATCTATTGTTAACAGTCAGCTGAGCTTTTATGGTTGTCATTCCTGGGGAAGCTTGAGAGCAGCTTCTTAGTTCTGCTAGTACCATTTGCGCTAGGTGGGTCCAGGTGTTGCCTGACCATGTGGCTTCCATCGGAAGCATCAGGAATGTCTCCCTTCTCTGATGACTCTCTTTTTCTTAGCAAATGCACTGATTGGCTTTCTGTTCTCGGGTGGTCTCATTAATCTCCCTGATGGGGAGGTTATGTGGCCCAGAGTTTATAAGCTCTTTAGAGAAGTCCCCTGTTCCCTGGATTTAGACTGACTCAGAGAGCAAGAGCCAAATATTATTTTTCTTGGCTCTTTTCATTTAACTTTAATTTTAAATCCTAATCTTAAATATCAAGCAAATAAATTTTAACTGCCTAATATTAAGAGTACTGGGCTTTAATGTCTATAACTTTATAATAATTTATCTTTTTATTAATTGGGATCTGTATTATTTTGTCTGTTTTGTAGGTGATGACTTATTATCTTAAATTAACCCATGTTGTGTTCTTAAAGCAACACTTCTGTAAAACACTAACAGAGAATCTTTAGATCACCCATAAGGAAATTACAAAATAATTTTTTTTAACAAGAGTAAATATACTTAGTTTGCATAATAGCTACCCTGAATTTTTTTGCTTAGTTATAACTTATATTCCCTGTTTGAGATCCTAGTAATCTTGACAGAAAAAAAAAAAAACAACTTTCGAACATAACTTTAAATGAAACATAATCTGACCTACTGTTTTCGTAGTCATTCTCACATGTAGTAAGATGGGACACAGAGCTTTATTTCAGGTAAGGCAAATCTCTTTATAAATCTTAAGGGTTTTAGTTCTAAAGCTGATCTTTTTTTAAATATCATTTTACAATGTTAACATAAATTGTTTGAGGTCACATGAACATTAGCTAACACCATATGATATCACATTTAAAACATGAATAAAAGAAAGGCTGAAAGTTTTTAACCTTTACATAGATAAGGCTCTCATTACCTTAAAAATACATTTAAATTGTTCCCAATGTAAAAAGTAACATAAAACTTTACATATCTTTTTGATAACAGATAACTAAATTCTCAATATATATTTTTACCATACAACTTCAGAACGCCAGCATGATATAATGCTTTTTAACTTTCTACCTTACAGACTTGTATATGGAAAATATGAGCACATTAATAGCATCATAATTATATTGATGTTTCTACATTAACCAAGTTTAGCTTTTAAAGTAATGGCAGTACAATTCTCTAAAATAACAGTTCTTATTTAATCAGTTGTTTAATTTTTATGGTTACTATCTCTAGAAAAAATGAAACTTAATAAACACAATGTTATGGGTAAACTTATGTTTTAAGAAATTTTTGTCTCTTTAACACATGACTGATTTTTACAATCTTATACAGACTTTAGTACACACTTGTACAGACCTTAGTAAATAAATCAGATATCTAACAAAAGTACTCATGAATGAGTAATCCCATATCAAATTCACTTTACTTATTTATCAAAATATTAGACAAATGTATTCAAGATTGTAAACCATTTTTTTGTTGTAGGAAAAGTCGTAGAACCAAGTCATATTAGATATTTTGTAGACATTAATATTTTATTAGATATTTGAACCCCTGGAAAAACTTGTAAGATTAAATTTAAAGACTTTTATTTTTATCTGTTTATCCAATTTAAATTGAACCATTTGAATCACGTGAATTAACAATCATTGGATCCACTTCTTAAAATTTGTTTTTATGAGCTTTTTTTAATGAACTTTCTTTATATATGTTAATTTTTGTATCATATATTTGATATACGGATATATGTATATATAGACATACAACACATAACAGAAGTGTGCACACAGAAAAATAGTAAAGGCCTTATAGCTTTTTGCAAATTAAATCTGCATTGCAATGTTTCAAAAACTCCACAGTTGGTCAAAGATGGAACTGATCAGAAAAACATTAACTTAGGTCTGAAAAATAAAAATCATGAGCTAAAAAAAAATAAAGTATCTAAGGAAAAAAATAAGAGTCCTAAAAAAATGACTGGCCAGTAATTAGTAAAAACCATACAATTTGCCTTTTTTCCCCCCTTAGGCCTCAGATAAGTCTCCTACTGAGCTTGCAGCCTTCTTTTTTTTTTCTTTTAATTTTTATTGTAGGTTGTTCAAAACATTACATAGTTCTTGATATATCATATTTCACACTTTGATTCAAGTGGGATATGCGCTCCCATTTTTACCCCATATACAGATTGCATTTCAAAATAACTCCTGGCTGAGGTCTGGAAGGAGCAGTAAAAAACTGCTATTCAGAGCAGACATATCAGGCCTAAGGCATTTTAACCATAATTTTCAGGTTAGGTTGTTGAAAATTATGATACAAGTTTAAGATATAATTCACAAAATTTTATATCTTTACATCTTGTTTTGTCAACATATACCCTAAAATGATTTACTATCCTTGTCTAAATTAATGCACTGGTACACACAGTGACATTTTCCCAGGCTACCCAATTCAAAATTGGTGAAATAAAAGACTGAATAATTGGGAAGTTACTTGCCAACTTGGAAGTAGAATTCTTTGGTTTTCCATCATAAGTATTCAATTTCTCTGGCATGAATTATCTGAAATCATAAACTAAAAAATTACCTACACCCGACTTTTAACTGCAAGATTGTGCAATGCTTCAAAAACCCATTCAGATACGAGATTGTTACAATAACACATCATCATTTAGACACACATTCAGCTAAGATCATTCCCAAGAAACAATTTATAATATCAACACATTATTGCACATGTCTTAAAGGGCCAGAAACAAAGACACAAGACAGAAAGGAGCTCTAGACTATGGCTGACAGACAGAAGCCTTTAAAATAGTGCAGATAAGAGAAAAATATTCTACACCAGTGGAACCATAGATGTCCCCACAAGGAGACCAGATGTTTTTACCGAGGGACAACCTGAAATGTAAAATCAAGGGTCTCCATGGTGACTTTACTGAATTTAGTATCCCCTTTTTCTTTTTCTCTTTTTTAAGAAGACAGACGTTGCATAATCTTTACAGTGCAGGGAAGGAATGAGGGAATTCCCTGAAGCAACAGGGCTTTGGCACCTGCTGGTAGTCCCTCAGTCCCTCCTTTTACTTACAGGATTAGCTCCTCTGCTTCAGATCCACCCCAAGCATGCTCCATCTCCTAACATATCAGTAGTCAGCTCTCAAAAAGTTCCGGGCCGGGGGGGGGGGGTGGTTTATCAAAATTTGTAACTTAAAGTTTGGTTTCTGACCTTGAAGTCAATTAATGCCAATTTGATAAAGAGGACAGAGTTTTTGAGAAAAAGAAAAATGGATGTTTATTGCTTTGCTAACAAAGGAGAAACACAGGGGACTCTGCCCAAAGGTTGTGACTCTCTTGATCTGGAGGTACAAGTGGTTTTAAAGAAGTTTCACTTGTTAACCTGGGAGATACTCAGTTTTTACGTCCCCAGCAGACATTGCTCTGTGCAGTGGGTGTACTCCAGGCAGCCAGCTAGGGGCTTCTCTTATCCTGCTTAACAAAGGGGGGTAATGTTCATCGCAGTTCCTTTAAACACAGTCCAAAAAGGTGTTAGACTTACTTGCTTTATTACCCATTTTCACGTCCAATATCCTTAAGTTTTTACCACAGAAATCACACAACAAAATGCACAAAAACAAACAAACAAAAAACACATAGAACACAGAACAAAATAGAAAAAAAAAAAAAAGAAAAAGAAACCCGGCACCAAAACAGAAAAGCAGAGGAGCAATGCAACATCTTGCGAAAGCTCCAGGGTAGGACCGCATGTGTGCATATCCGCACCTCTCTACCCATCCAGAGGAATTCCCTACATAACAGAACAGAGGACAGAATGATTCTCGTTACTGTCCCAGACAAGAGTATATGTGAGCCTCCCCAGGCCTCCTCTCTGTCATCAGAAGACATCTCCCTTAACCAGACATCAGATGTTATAAAGGCGCCACTTACCTGTGGAGGCCTCCTCCACCAGGTGCTTGCTAATAGTTATAGTCCAGTGGTTCATTGCAGTGCTCCCTGGACCAACGTTTCACTCCAAGGTGTTGAAACATCTCAAGTTGTGCATCCCTTAGAGTGGCTCTGTAGCCAGGAGCCCTAGAGGGAAGGCCAGCTTCAGAATTTCCAGCAGTATGGCCTTGTGATCCATTCGGGCAGGGTCATCTTGCTGGGGAACTGCAAAATGTTAGACCAGGACAAAAGAAAAGACCACTGACTCCAATTAAAATCAAATTTAAACAAGTTTATTATTTCAACCGGCCGGCCAGCCTCTCCCTCACAAAACGGCAGGAACAAGACAGCAACTCCACCTTTCCTACAGCCCAGCTATATAGTCCAGAAAGCTAAACAAAAGGGGGATTACAGATAACAGAATTTTGACAAGCATCACACTAAATGTAGTTTACTTTCTATTTTTGCTGGCCCCAACATCAGAAATTATGATGACCATTAGACCTCAGAGAGGGTCGTTGTCTGGCCAGGGAAGGCCAAAATTTATGATGTGTCACTAAAGTTTCAGAGAGGGCTGCTATCTCTTCAGAGAGATAGGCATGGGTGAGTTCAAGGCACGGGCAGACATTCCAAACAGGTTCAGAAACTGCAGTAATTTATATTAAAACCAAAATTAGCTTTCCATGGCCTTGTGGCAAGATGGCTCCCAATTTTAATAAAATATCAGGTTTGGTCTATCAACCCTGTCTCTTACTTTTGGAAACTTCTCTACCACCTCCAAGGTTGTGAACTCCTGAGGATTTTCCATTCCAGATATGTATTCACAGATTTTCTAACTCTTCTCCTATAATTGTGTCTTACTTGGGGGGAAGGTAATGTCAAGTCATCGTTCTCGATGAGAGTGGGAAGATTTATGTATAGCACATATTTACATACACATTAGATTCCTTATCTAATTTTCCATTCGAAATACTGAAACCCTGACACTAACCCATACCCTACTAGACAATGACTACTAATTCTAATATGATGGAGAAACATAACCCAAACAGAATAGAAATACAAGCAGTTCAGAGGAGGCATGGTATATAGTTGGACTTGCATTTTGCATGATAAAGGGTTGGTGTTATAAATCAAATCAATTTTTAATTGAAATAGTTCTCCATGTGTTTTTAAAGTTAACAAATATGTGAATTCCTGTCTCCCTTTCTCTGTAGCCTATTGAGCACATGTATTTTTGTATGCACATATAGAATCCTACCTGGTATCACACGTACATTCTTGTGAGGTGGCTGACTTGGCAGATACAAGTTGTGAGAAGAGATCACTCCTCCTAAAAATGGTTGGAACTGAAAATTCAAACTATGGGTGAGATTCCTAGGTGAACAAAATTATACATAAATCCATGTTTAGTAAAATAAATACTTTTGGGTCTATGGATAATATATATTTAATGATGAATTTCAATTGGCATATATATTGCTACTTTTTAATGTCTGTGTATTTTTTGTATATATATATATATATATATATATATATATATATATATATATATATATACAATCTGCAGATATTTCTAAATATGAAATACATGTGTCTTATTATACACTCCCTAAATTCATTTATGTTCATGTATTTGGATTTCTAAACGACTTTTTACAAGATTATTCTCAGAAATATTCATCCACCTGAAATACATATTTGTTTCCTAGTGCTGAAAACTGACTTCGGTGAATGGTACCTACAAATCCTAATATTTATACAGTAACTGACCCAGTTTAACATCAAAGTAAGTAGATTCCTATGATACAAAATGTTTATTTTGACGTTCATTTTAATTCAACCCTGGTACATTCCTATTTCTTCAGTTTATGCACATCATAGGATATATATTTATACACAAGTTCACAAATTTATTGGCATTTGTCTCTCTATCAATCACTTCCTGCTTCAGAACGCATGTATTCTTCCAGGTTTCTTGGCTGGACTTTTCATGAGACTTCTTTCCAAAGACATTATTTTTGATTTCTATAATCATTTTGAAGCAAAACTCACAAACTCTTCATGATAAACCATAACCCTAATATTACCATTAGATGTATAACTGGTTGAATTGAATGATTGTATATCAATATAATATTTCCTGTATATTTTCAGATATAAATTCAATCCATTATTTAAAGTTGGAAGTAGTTATATTATTTATTCACAGTATGGTCTATTCATGCATTATCTCTATATTGATAGACAAAGGTACACCTATTTGTATCCCCAACACTAATTTATATGTCTTCAAAATATTGCACACAGAAATGGTGGAAGAAATAATCATTTCACCTGATCTACATATACATTTTATCACAGTAATATTCTGGACAAAAATACAAAGATCACACTTATGTTTGTACCAAAGCCTGAATGGAAAGTGAGCATGGATTATGAAAAACATCTAATACTCTCAAATGTCAATCCTATTGGTGACTACATATTTGTTTCTTCCTAAGATTATATATTCAACCTCAAGGCTGTTGAAAATGTCTAATCCTATCACTCACTTTATAATTGGCCTGATTTCCCAATGTCTCTATTGATATCTGCTTTCCTACATATTTTCCCCAGTCCATCATTGTGACAGATTCTTCACATGTGCTGACATTTACATTCACTCTCTACCTGAAACCCTATTGCTAAAGAACTTTTGGTCCAAATCCTATACACACTCTTCTTTCTAAACCTATTAACTATCTTCCTAGTCATACCAATTATCCCTTTTTGACTGGATGTTCTTTTCTACATTCAATCATCCAAGGTACAAGGACCTATGCCATTGTATATCGATTTATCAGAGACATTTTTGCAGAACATAATTCAAAGCTAAGTATCGCAATCAAGGGCCCAATGCCCTTCTGGTCTGCAAAGCTTACATAGATTTCTGTTTACCTACTTATATTTCACTTATATATTCTTATTAATATCACAGGTTCAGAATACCATAATTCATCCTGCAGAATGATTCCTAACCCAAATTGTGCATGTTATTTACCCTAACCATACACTCTTCCCTCAATCTAACTTTACAGAAGAGCAGGTACAGAGTTGGTCTTATAACACAGGAATGGAGGGGATATTTCACCTACTGATAACCTCAAGGGTCTATGCAGAAATTATTTCTGTAGAAGTCGTAGGCCGCTATGAAGGACGAGAGAGAGAAAAAGTCATCTTCCAAGGCAAACGACCTGGTAAGGATGAAGAGATGTGTTTGAATCAACATCTTTCTTCTTAATGTAGAGAAGATTGACTAAACCATGCCTGTGTGGAGAGCTCTTCCTGGGTGCCTATGGTTGATATACCATTCTAACTTGTGAAAGTGTCACAGGAAATAGGGGCAGCCTCCATCTCATGGGAACCTTGGAAGCAACTGTTAGGGCAAAGTGGTTGCCAAGGCAGTGACCTAATACAGTTCCTGATGGAAGTGACCTACATTACTTCCTTGGTGATGGAACTCTTTGAACTTGGGATCTTTGAAGCCAGGCAAACAGAGCCAGTCACAGTCCGAGTCCAGGTGGGCTCACTTATTTGGATTTACCAATGACAGAGTCAGTCTTTCTTGGTACCTACTGATGTGAGGATGGCTAAAAGCCAGGAGAGCTTTGAAGAGGGGCCTTTCCTGAGAAAGCAACAAGTGGCTCACAGTTGGCTCCTGACAACTTCACAGAGTTGGCCAACGAGATCAGATCTGAGACAGGACAGGCCATTTTGGGGTAACATTGTATGGCCCACCAGTCAGAGAACATTCCGGAAAGTCACAAACTTACTTGGGGGAAGGAGATGCCTTTGTGTGTGTGGATGTAAGGTTGTGGTTTTGTCTTATGTTCTTAGAATAGGTAGGAAAGGCGGTTTGTTTGTTTTGGAGTGAACTGATCTAGTAAGTCGTTTGACAAGGCGAGTTTTTCTATGTCTGTCTATCCCATTGTATCCATTGATGTAAACAGTAGAAAAGAGAATGCATCAATGGATGTGCCCTGTCTAGTAGAAAGCTTCCCAGCATTCATCCTGCCCAATTTATGAATGGACTGTGGCTTGCCTTAGGGATGGGCAACACCTAATATCTTCCTAAGTTCCTGATTTCTTCCTGAATTCTTGCCACTCTCCAGATTAGTCTCATGGTTTTGTACCACCTCCAAGCTATGTGACATAGCCATGTTCTGGATAGCTTAAGGGAATGGCCAGCATGTCAGAAAACTCAGATATCAGTGTGACCAGGAAAGTCTCAGTGGAGAAACCCTGCTTTGGGCCTTTTGCTTACATATAGTTGTGTTTCCCTGAATATCAGGAAGGTCTTTGCTTCAGGCCACTCCTTTGTGAAGCCTAAAGAAAACAGTTTTCAAATTGAAATGAATGATCATCACCTGTGGCTCTTTGCTTAATTGCTTTGGAAAAGGATGTGTCTGAATCAGCCTCTTGGCCCTATGTGAGGCTGTGGCTTAGATTCGCAGCACGTGATGGATCTAAAGAAAGATCCCATGTGTGCATCCAAAATGGCCAAAATTGTTGTCATTGTGGATGAAGTCTCTAGCCTTCTTCAGTAAGGTTCCTGACCTCCATCAAGTGAGAATAGGGATCCATTCGGTGAAATGAGTTTTTCAAAGCCCTGCAGAGGCTAGCCGATAGATGCTTGGCTTTTCTCATCACTCCAATTCACATAAAGAATCTAAACACCACAATCAGAAGGCCTCTAATTGGACAAGCAGAGTATTATTAATGGCAAGCCTATTTGATCACTCCTGGTTCACAGGAAGGGTGTCTATTCCACCCTGACATTAGGCAAATGAGGGGCAAGGGTGCTCATTTTGGACACTGTCTAGGGCTGCGCCCCTTATGGAAAACTCCAGCCAGAGGTTATGAAGAGTGTCTATATGGAAGAAAATGAAGGCCACATGGGAGTATTTTGGTTTTAATTGTGGTCATTTTTGTGGTGGTTCGAATAGATGACTGGGTCCACCTGGGCTTGTTCTCTGGTGTGATTCCCCTTAGAGACTGAATTCTGGAACTGACCTCAGAGAAGTATTGCCATGAATTTTCTTGGGATTTTAGGAGGCCACACATGAGAGTCACCCTTGGAAACTGAGATCTAGGCCCAGGGTGGCTTTCCACAGAGCACTTGGTATCTCAGCCGGAATATCACATGATTTTATTCTGAAATAATTGGCAGCCATAGTTAAGAGTCAAAACACACATGGATCTCACATTTAGACCTCAATGGGCCTGGCTTCATGTGAACTTTTGGCCACTGTTTGGGAAGCCTTGCTTGTAAGAGTTCTGCAGAGCATTCATTGAAATGATATTCCTCACCATTTAATGGTTCCTGAATGAATTGAAACACACAGGGCCTCCAAGTTCATCCGTGAAAAATGGCTAGATAAATACCATGAAATATTTGAAATTTCCATGACCAGATGGCACTGGAGAACTTTGGACGCCCTGTTGCTGATCATGAGTATTCCAGACAGTGCCTTGATTGACTGGGTTTCATGAAAGTGGTGTAGAACAGAGATGCTAGTAAGTTGGAGCCTACTGAGTAGTGGGTCTAGAGCCGTGGTGTGCAGTTGTGTGATAAAACTTCTGTGGTGTGGCCATGTGGATCTGCCATTGGCTTCCAAATGGCTTGTGACTGACATGTTGCAGCCAGGAGTCCCACATATGTAAAGGCATCTTGTTATATGGAGAGGTTTCAGGTCAATATTCAGAATCAGGTGCTACAGTCAAGCGGGAAAGCTATGTGGGATAGAAGCATGGTTGGTGCATTCTCCTGCTTACCATGAATCACCACATGTGACAGAACTCCCTCCAGCCCTCTTTCCCAGTTGAACTCCTTATATTTCGTGAAATAAATACCATATTCCCCGTGCACGAGCAAGAAATACCATGAAAAATGGAGAATGACCAAATGACTTTACAGTCCACACAGGGAGACACTTAGACCTCAGTGGCCACAGTTTACCTACAAAGAGAGAATTCCGCACTGCTGCCTTAGGTTCATTGGAAAATATGAAAGCGTTTTCTCCCTGACACTAACCATAACCTACTAGACTCTGACTACTAATCCTAAAATGATGGTAAAAAATAACCCAAACAGAATAGAAATACAAGCATTTCACAGGAGGCATGGTGTATATTTGGAATTGCCTTTTTCATTATATATGGTAAGAGTTATAAATCTTTTTGTTGAAATAGTTCACCTTGTGTTCTTAAAGTAAATAATTTTTTGTTGAAATAGTTCACCATGTGTTCTTAATGTAAACAAATAAGTGAATTCCTGTCTCACTTTCTCTGTACCTATTCAGCACATGTATTTTTATATGCACATATAGAATACTACCTGATATCAGACTTACATTTTTGTGAGGTGGCAGAAATTTCAGATACAATTTGTGAGGAGAAGTCACTCCACCTAAACGCTGTTGGAAATGAAAATTCAATGTATGTGTGAGCTTCCTAGTATAACAACATTACTCATAAATCCATGTTCAGTAAAATGAGTAATTTGTATCTTTGGATGCTATATGTTTCTTGATAAATTTACTTTGGTACATATATTGCTACATTTTAATTTCTGTGGGTGTGTTTCGTGTGTGTGTGTTTCGTGTGTGTGTGTGTGTGTGTGTGTGTGTGTATACACACACACACACACACACACACACACACACTCTCCATATTTCCAAAAGATGAAATATGTGTCTTATTACACACTCCCTAAATTCATTCATATACATGTATGTGGATTTATAATCAACTTTTCACAAGATTATTCTCAGAAATATTCATCCACCTGAAATACATATTTGTTTCCTAGAACTGACAACTAACTTCAGTGAATTCTGTATAGAAATCCTAATATTTCTACAGTAACTGACCCAGTTTAACATCAATGCAGTAGATTCCTATGGGACACGTGTGTATTTTGACCTTCATTTTTAATCAACACTGGTAAATTACTACTTCTTCAGTTTTTGCACATCATAGTGTATATACTTCATCCACATATTCAGAAATTTATAGGCATTTGTTTCACTTTCAATCACTTCCTGCTTTAAAGCACATGTATTCCTTAATGTTTCTTGACTGGTCTTTTCATGAGACTTCTTTCCAAACACATTATTTTTGATTTCCATAATCAATTTATATATATATATATATATATAAATATATATATATAATATTTATATATTATATATATAAATATATATATATAATATTCATAATTCATAATGTTCAGAATCAGGTTGCTATGATCAAGTGGGCAAGGCATGTTGGATAGAAGCCTGGTTGGTGCATTCTCCTGCAGACCCTGACCCAGCACACCTGACAGAACTCCCTCCAGAACAGTGTCCCTTTGAACGCGTTGTATTTTGTCAAGCAAACACCAAATTCCGAGAGCAGCAGCAAGAAACAACATGAAAAGTGGAGGATGACCAAATGGTTTCACAGTCCACACGGGGAGACATATAGACCCAGTGGCCACAGTTTCCCTACTAAGAGAGAATTCAGTACTGCTTCCTCATGTTCATTGGAAAATAAGAAACCATATCTTCCAGGTCACATAGATGTAGACCCAGCTTTGATGGTCTCACTATAAAGGAAGCAAAAGCTCCTGACAACAAGATATATTTCAATGCCCAACCTCAGAGGCAGTTTCTTAAGAAGTCTTTAGGCCAGCAGAGCTCCATATTTGTGTCGTGTTTACCCTGTCCCTTACTTTTAGAACTCCTCTTCCACCTCCAAGATTGTGAACTCCTGAGCATTTTTCATTCTAGATATGTATTCACAGATTTTCTAACTCTTCTCCTGTAATTGTGTCTTACTTAGTTCGAAGGTAATGTCAAGCCATTGTTTTGGATGAGCATGGGAATTTTTTTGCGTAGTACATATTTGCATACACATTGGATTAATTTTCCATTTTTCCATTCAAAGTACTGAATCTCTGACCCTGACCTATACCCTAGTAGGCTCTGACTACTAATCATAATATGATGGAGAAAAATAACCCAAACAGAATAGAAATACAAGCAGGTCAGAAGAGGCATTGTGTATAGTTGGACTTACTTTTTGCATGATATTGGGTAGGAGTTATAAATGCAGTCAATTATTTGTTGAAATAGTTTTCCATGATTTTTTAAAGTTAACAAATATGTGAATTCCTGTCTCCCTTTCTCTGTAGCCTACTCAGCACATGTATTTTTATATGCACATATAGAATCCTACCTCTTGGGAGGTGGGTGAATTGGCAGAAACAAATTGTGAGAAGAGATCACTCCTCATAAATGCTGTTGGAACTGAAAATTAAACCTATGGGTGAGCTTCCTAGTTGAACAACATAATACATAAATCCATGTTCAGTAAAATACATATTTTGCATCTGTGGATTATATATACTTCATGATAAATTTCAATTGGCATATATATATAGCTATTTTTAATTTCTGTTTGAGTGTTTTTTTAAGGATACAGAAAAAAAAAAAAATATATATATATATATATATATATATATGCACTCTACAGATTTTTCAAAATATGAAATATATGTGTCTTATAATATACTCCCTTAATTCATTTTTGTTCATGTATGTGGATTTATAATAAACTTTCAACAAGATTATTCTAAGAAATATTCATCCACCTGAAATACATATTTGTTTCCTAGTACTGAAAACTAACTTCAGTGAATGGTGCGTACAAATTCTAATATTTCTAAAGTAACTGACCCAGTTTAACATCAATGCAAGTAGATTCCTATGGGTCATGATGTGCATTTTGAAGTTTATTTTTATTCAACAGTGGTACATTATTATTTCCTCAGTTTATGCACACCATTGGATATATATTTCATCTGCAAGTTCACAAGTTAATAGGTATTTGTTTCACTTTCAATCACTTCCTGTTTCTGAACACATGTATTACTCTAGGTTTCATGACTGGTTTTTCATGAGACTTCTTTCCAAACACATTATTTTCGATTTCCATAATCACATTTGAAGCAAACTCCCACACCATTCATGTTAAACCATACCCCTAATATTACCATTAGACGTATAACTGGTTGGAATGAATGTATGTATATCAATATAAGAATTCCTGTATATTTTCACATATCGATTCAATCCATTATTTAAAGTTGGAACCAGTTTTATTATTTATTCAAAGTATGGTATATGCATGCATTATCTCTATATTCACAGACACAGGCTACACCTCTTTGTACCCAAAATACTAATTTATATGTCTTCAAATTTTGCTTCCAGAAATGGTGGAAAAATTACTCATGTCACCTGATCTACATATACATGTCATCACAGTAATATTCTGGACACAAAATGCAAAGGTCACACTTATGAATGAACCAAAGCCTAAATGGAAAGTGAACATGGATTACTAAAAACATCCATGTTCAGTTTGCCTAATGCTTGAGTGGGTGGTTTGCGAGCAATTGGGTGAGGGAGTATATTCTGCAGTTTGGCAGTTGGGGACAGCACAGTCTGGGAACAAGATTAGCAAACAGTTCTCAAGATTTCAACAGTGTTTTTTTAAGGATACAGAAAAACAGGATGTGACAAGTACCTATTTTATTAAACTTTCAATATAAGCATGAAAAGAGAAATCTACGTAAGATTTGAAGCCCAGAAGGGCATTGGGCCCTTGATTGGGATACTTAGCATTGAATTACGTTCTGCACAGGTGTCTGAGATAAATCGATATACAATGGCATTAGACCTTGTACCTTGCATGATTGAATGTATAAGAGAACATCCCGTCAAAAAGGGATAGTCGATAGGATTAGGAAGATAGTTGGATTTTTTAGGAAGAAGACTGAGTATAGGATTTGGAACAAAAGTTCTTTAGCAATGGGGTTTCTGTTAGAGAGTGAATGTAAATGTCAGCACATGTGAAGAGTCAGTCACAAGGTTGAACTGGGGAAAATATGTAGGATGACAGATACCAATAGAGACATTAGGAAATCAGGCAAAGTATAAAGTGAGTGATAGGATTAGACATTTTCAACAGGCTTGAGGTTGAATATATAATCTTAGGAAAAAACAAACATGTGGTCACCAATAGGATTGACATTTGAGAGAATTACGCAACATGGACATGGATGTTTTTAGTAATCCATGTTCATTTTCCATTTTGGCTTTGGTACAATCATATGTGTGACCTTTGCATTTTGTGTCCAGTATAGTACTGTGATAAAATGTATATGTAGATCAGGTGACATGAGTTTGTTTTCCACCATATAGGATCAATATTTTGAAGACGTATAAATTAGTATTGTAGGGACAAAGAATTTTACCATCTGTCTATGAATATAGAGATAATGCATGAATAGACCATACTGTGAATAAATAATATAACTGTCTCCACTTAAAACAATGGATTGAATTGTTATTTGAAAATATATAAGAAATCCTATATTGACATACACTCATTCATTCCAACCAGTTATACATCTTAGGGTTATGGTATATCATGAAGGGTGTGTGATTTTTGATTCAAAAGTGATTATGGAAATCAAATATAATGTGTTTGGAAAGAAGTCTCATGAAAAGACCAGTCAAGAAACATGTAGGCATACATGTTTTCTGAAGCAGAAAGTGATTGAAAATGAAACAAATGCCTATAAATCTGTTAACTTGTGGATGAAATATATATCCCATGACGTGCATAAACTGAAGAAATACTAATGTACCAGTGTTGAATGAAAATGAACGTCTAAATTCACAACATGTCCCACAGGAATCTACTTGCATTGATGTTAAACTGGGTCAGTTACTGTAGAAATATTTGGATTTGTAAGCACCATTCACTGAAGTTAGTTGTCAGTACTAGGAAACAAATATGTATTTCAGGTGGATGAATATTTCTGAGAATAATCTTGTGAAAATTTGATTATTAATCCACATACATGAATATGAATGAATTAAGGGAGTATATAATAAGACACATATATTTCAAGTTTTGACAAGTCTGGAGAATATATATATATATATATATATATATATATATATATATACACACAAAACACACACAGAGAGACATTAAATTAGCAATATATATGCCAATCAAAAGTTATCATAAAATATACATCATCCACAGATGCAAAAATATTTCTTTTACAGAACATGGATTTATGGATAATGTTGTTAAACTAGGAAGCTAACCCATAGGTTGAATTTGCAGTTCCAACAGCGTTTAAGAGGAGTAATCACTTGTCACAAATTGTATTTGCCAAAACAGCCACCTCACAAGAATGTACTTATGATACCAGGTAGGATTCTATATGTGCATTTAAAAATACATGTCCGGAATAGGCTACAGAGAAAGGGAGACAGGAATTCACATATTTGTTCACCTTAAAAACACATGCAAAACTATTTCAATTAAAAATTGAAAAGATTTATAACACCTACCATTTATCATGCAAAAGAGAAGTTCAACTATACGCCATGATTCTTCTGAACTGCTTGTATTCCTATTCTGTTTGTGTTATTTTTCTTCATCATATTAGCAGTAGTAGTCAGAGTCTATTAGGGTAGGGTTAGTGTCAGGGATTTAGTATTTCGAATGTAAAATTGGAAAATGAATCCAATGTTTATGGAAATATATGCTACACAAATATCTTCCCACTCTCATCCACAACAATGCCTTGACATTACCTTCACCTCAAGTAAGACACATTTAGAGGAGAAGAGTTAGAAAATCTGTGAATGCATATCTGGAATGCTATACGCTCAGGAGTTCACAATCTTGGAGGTGGTAGAGCAGTTTCCAAAAGTAAAAGACATGGAAACCACTTCACAAACATAGAGCTCTGCTGGCCTAAAGACTTCTTGAGAAACTGCCTCTGAGGTTGGGCACTTGAAATATATGTTGTTGTCAGGAGCTTTAGCTTCCTTTCTAGTGAGATCTTTAAAGCTGGGTCTGCATCTATGTGACCTGGAGGACATGAATTCTTATTTTACAATGAACATGAGGCAGCAGTGCTGAATTCTCTCTTTGTAGGTAAACTGTGGCCACTGGGGGCTACGTGTCTCACTGTGTGGACTGTGAAGCCATTTGGTTCTCCTCCACTTTTCCTGGTGGTTCTTGCTGCTGCACTGGGACTTTGGTACTTGCTTCACGAAATACAACAATTTCAACTGGGAAACAGTGCTGGAGAGAGTTCTGCCTCATGTGGTTGGTCAGGGCCTGCAGGAGAATGCACCAACCAGGCTTCTTTCCCTCATAGCTTGCACCCTTGACCGTATCAACCTGATTCTGAACATTGCCCTGAAACCTCTCCATATAACAAGATACATTTACAAATAAAGGTCTACTGGTTGCACCATGTCAATCACAAGCTATTTGGAAGCCAATGGTCGAACCACATGGACCCACCACAGATGTTGTATCACACACCTGCCCAACACTGCTCTAGGCCCACTACTCAGCAGACTTCAACTTACTGGCATCTGTGTTATACATTGTTTTCATTAAACCCAGTCAATAAAGGCACTCTCTGGTATACTCATGATCAGCAAGTACATCCAAAGATTTTCCAGTGCCCCCTGGTCATGGGAATTTCAAAAGTTTCATGGTGTTTATGTAGCCATTTTTCAAGGATGAAGTTGGAGGCACTGTGGGTTTCAAGAACCATTAAATGTTGAGGAAGCTCATTTCAATGAAACTCTGGAGGTCTCTCATAGGCAAGGCTTCCCAGAGAGTTGACAAAAGGTCACATGAAGCCAGGCCCATTGAGGTCTACAATGTGACCTCCATGTGTGTTTTGACTCTCAACTATGGCTGCCAAGTCTTTAAGAATAAAATCATGTTATATCTTGGCTGAGAATCCAAGTGCTCTGTGGAAAGCCACCCTGGGCCTTGACCTCAGTTAATAAGGGCGAATCTCGTGCGTGGCCTCCTAAAATCCCAATACAACTCATGGCAATACTTCTTTGAGGTCAGTTCCAGAACTCAGTCTCTAAGGGGATTCACACCAGAGTTCAAGCCCAGGTGCACCCAGTCAACTCTTCCAATCTCCACACAAATGACCACAATTTAAACCAAAACACTCCCACATGGCCCTCATCTTTTTCCATATAGACACTCATCATAACCTCTAGCTGGAGGTTTCTATGAGGGGCGCTGGACAAGACAGTGTCCAAAATATGCTCCTGTTTCCCTCATTTGCCTAAAGTCAGGGTGGCCTGGACACCCTTCCTGTGAACCAGGAGTGATCAAATAGGCCTACCATTAATACTGTTCCGCTTCTCCAATTTGAGGCCTACTGACTGTGGTGTTTAGATTCTTTATGTGGATTGGGGTCATGAGAAAACCTAAGCACCAATGGGCTAGACTCTGCAGGGTTTGAAGAACTTATTTGACCAAAAGGATTCACTTGATGGAGTTAAGAAACCTTACAGAGGAAGGCGAGAGACTTCATCCATAATGAATGCTCTTTTGGCCATTTTGGTTTTGGATGCACACATGGCGTCATTCTTTAGATCCATCAGGTGCTGAGAATCTAAGCCAAAGCCTCAGACAGTGCCAACAGGCTGATTCAGACACATCCCTTCCGAAATCAATTACTCGAAGAGGGACAGGTGATGCCCATTCATTTCCATTAGAGAACTGTTTTATTCAGGCTTCACAAAGGGGTGGCCTTAGACAAAGATCTTCCTGACATTCAGTGCTATAGAACAACAGGTAAGCAAAAAGCCCAAAGCAGGGTTTCTCCACTGAGACTTTCCTGGTCACACTGATATCTGAGTTTTCTGAGATTCTCGCCATTCCCTTCAGCTATCCAGTACATGTCCATGTCACAGAGCTTGAAGGGGGTACATATCTTGGTCACAAAACCATGAGCCTATTCTGGAAAGTGGCCAGAATTCACTAAGAAAACAAGAACTTAGGAAGATAGCAGGTCTTGCCCCTCAATAAGGCAAGCCTCCATCCTTTCATAAATTGGGCAGGATGAGTGTTGGAAAGCTTTTTCCTAGACAGGAGACATCCATTGATGCAATTTCTATTGTAATGTCTACAACCACGGACACAGTGGGATACACAGACATAGAAACACTCAACTTGTCAAATGACTTACTAGAAACAGTCCACTCCAAACCAAAGAAACCACCTTTCCAACCAATTCTCAGAACACGAGAAAAAAAACCACAAACCCAAACTGATTTTCATAAAGGCACCTCTTTCCCCCAAGTAGGTCTGTGACTATCTGGAGTGTCCTCTGCCTGGTTGGCAATACTTTGTTCCCCTGAAATGGCCTGTTTGTTTACAAATCTGGACTCCTTGGCACACTCTGTGAAGTTGTCAGGAGCCAGCGGAGAGCCTCTACCTGCTTTCTCAGGAAAGACCCCTTTTCAGATTTTTCCTGGAATTTGGCCATCCTCACATCTTTAGGTACCAAGAAAGACTGACTCTCTGCATGATAAATCCAAACAAGTGACACCTCTGTGACTGTTATTGGGCCTGGCTCTGGGTGCCTGGTTTCCGGGATCCCAAGTTCAGAGAGTTCCATCACCAAAGAAGTGAAGTAGGTCACTTCCTTCATGAACTGAATGATCTCACAGCCTTGGCAACCACTTTGTCCTAACAGTTTCTTCATAGGGTCCCATGAGATGGAAGCTGCCCGTACTTCCTGTGACACATTCACAAGTTAGAATGGTATATCAACCATAGGTACTGGGGGAAAGATCTCCACACAGGCCTGGTTGGGTCCATTTGCTCTGCATTAAAAAGAGAGAGGCTGATTCAGACACATCTCTTTATCCTGACCAGGTTGTTTGCCATGGAAAATGACTTTTGCTCTCTCAGGTCCTTCATAGCAGTCTACATCTTCTTCAGGGATCATTTATGCATGGTTCTTTGAGATTCTCAGCAGGTGGAAGATCCCCTACATTCCTGTATTGTATGACCAACTCTGTCCCTGCACTGCTGTAAAGTTAGATTGAGGGAACAGTTTATAGTTAATAACGTGTTCGATTTGGGTTAGGAATCATTCTGCAAGATGAATAATGGTTTTGGGAACCTGTGATATTTACAAAAATATGTACGTGAAATATAAGTATGGAAACAGAAATCTAGGGAAGATTTGAAGCCAAGTAGGCCATTGGGCCCTTGAGTGGGATACTTAACTTTGAATTATATTCTGCACAGATGTCTCAGATAAATCGATATACAATGAAATAGAATCTTGTACCTTGTATGATTGAATAACAAACAGAACATCCAGTCAAAAAGGGATAGTCGGTAGGATTAGCAAGATAGTCAGTAGGTTTAGAAAGAAGAGTGAGTATAGGACTTGTACCAAAAGTTCTTTACAAATTGGGTTTCGCTTATAGACTGAATGTAAATGTCAGCACATGTGAAGAGGCAGTCACAGTGATAAACTAGGGAAAATATGTAAGAAAGCAGATATAAATAGAGACATTAGGAAATCAACAAAAGTATAAAGTGTGTAATTTGTTTAGAAATTTTCAAAAGGATTGAGTTTGAATATATAATCTTAGGAAGAAACAAATATGTTGTCACAAATTGGACTGACATTTGAGAGCATTAGGCAACCTGGACATGGATGCTTTACTAATCCATATTCACTTTCCTTTTAGGCTTTGGGACAATCATAAGTGTGACCTTTGCATTTTTTGTCTAGAATATTACTGTGATAGAATGTATGCGTAGATCAGGTGACATGAGTATTTCTTCCAGCATTTCTGGGAGCAATGTTTTGAAGTCCTATAAATTAGTATTGGGGGTATAAAGAGGTGTACCCTGTTAGTATGAATATAGAGATAATGAATGAATAGATTACATTTTGAATAAATAATATAACTGGTCCCACTTTAAATAATGGATTGAATTGATATCTCAAATCTTATAAGAAATCTTATATTGATATACCATCATTAATTCCAACCAGCAATACATCTAAATGTAATATTAAGGTTAGGGTATATCATGAAAGCTGTGTGAGTTTTACTTCAAAAATGATCATGGAAATTTAAAATAAAGTGTGAGGAAAGAAGTCTCATGAAAAGAGCAGTCAAAAACATGGAGGAATACATGTGTTATGAAGAAGAAAGTAATTGAAAGTGAAGCAAATGCCTATAAATTTGCTAACATGTGGATGAAATATATATCCTATGATGTGCATAAACTGAATAAATAGTAATGTTCCAGTGTTGAAAAAAAATGAACGTCAAAATACACATCATGTCCCATAGGAATCTACTTGCATTGCTGTTAAACTGGGTTAGTTACTCTAGAAATATTAGGATTTGTATGCACCATTCACTGAAGTTAGTTTTCAGTACTAGGAAACAAATATGAATTTCAGGTGAATGAATATTTTTGAGAATAATCTGGTGAAAATTTGATTATAAATCCACATACTTGAATATGAAAGAGTTTAGGGAGAGTATAATAAGACAAATATTTCATATTTTGAAGAATCTGGAGAGTATATATATATATATATATATATATATATATATATATATATATATATATATATATACACACTCTCAAACAAACACACACACATACATTAACGATAGCATAATACATGCCAATTAAAATTCACCATGAAATGTATATCATCCACAGATCCAAAAGTATTTATTTTATTGAACATGGATTTATGTATAATGTTGTTCAACTAGGAAGTTCACTCAGAGGTTGAATTTTCAGTTCCAACAGCGTTTAGGAGGAGTGATCTCTTACAATTTGTATCTGCCAAGTCAGCCAACTCACAAGAATGTACGTGTGGTATCAAGTAAGATTCTAAAATTGCATATAAAAATACATGTGCTGAATAGGCTACAGAGAAAGGGAGACAGGAATTTACATATTTGTTAACTTTAATACACATGGAGAACTATTTCAACAAATTATTGACTAGATTCATAACTCCTACCCTACATAATGCAAAAGGCAATTCCATCTATACACCATGCCTCCTCTGAACTGCTTGTATTTCTATTCTTTTGACTTATTTTACTCCATCTTATTAGGATTAGTAGTCAGAGTCTAGTAGGGTTGGTGTTAGATTCAGATATTCAGTATTTCGAAAAAAAAATTGGAAAATAAATCCAATGTGTATATAAATATGTGGTACAAAATAATCTTTCCACTCTCATCCAGAACAATGCCTTGACATTACAATCACCCAGAGTAAGACAAAATTATAAGAGAAGAGTTAGAAAATCTGTGAATAAATATCTGGAAAGGAAAATGCTCAGGAGTTCACAACCTTGGAGATGGTAGAGGAAATTCCAAAAGTAAGGGACAGGGTAAACACTCCACAAACATGGAGCTCTGCTGGCCTAAAGACTTCTTGAGAATCTGCCTCTGACGTTGGGCACTTGAAATATATGTTGGTGTCGGGAATTTTAGCTTTCTTTGTAGTGAGACCATCAAATCTGGGTCTGCATGTATGTGACTTGGAGGTCATGGTTTCTTTTTTTCCAATGAACATGAGGCAGCAATGTTGAATTCTCTCTTTTAGGGTAAACTGTGGCCACGGGGGGCTAAGTCTATCCACATGTGGACTGTGAAGCCATTTGGGCATCCTTCACTTTTTTTTGGTCTTTCTTGCTGCTGAAATGGAATTTTTGTATTTGCTTCACGAAATACAAAGAATTCAACTGTTACCCAGTGTGTGAGGGAGATCTGTCACGTGTGGTAGGTCAGGGTCTGCAGGAGAATGCATTAACCAGGCTTATATTCCACATAGCTTGCCCCCATGACCATAGCAACCTGATTCTAAACATTGCCCTGAAACCTCTCCATATAACAAGATGCCTTTACATAGAAGGGACTGCTGGCTGCACCATGTCAGTCACAAGCCATTTGAAAGCCAATGGGAGATCCACATGGCCCCATCACAGATGTTTTATCACACACCTGCCCACCACTGCTCTATGCCCACTCCTCAGCAGGCTTCAACTTCCTGACATCTCTGTTCGGCACCATCTTCATGAAAACCAGTCAATCAAGGCACTGACTGGTATACTCATGATCATCCTCGGGATATCCAAAGATTCTCCAGTGCCACCTGGTCATGGGAATTTTAAAAATTTCATGGTATTTATCTAGCCATTTTTCAAGGAGGAAGTTGGAGGCACTGCGGGTTTCAATTTATTCTGGAACCATTAAATGGTGAGGAAGCTCATTTCAATGAAATCTCTGGAGAATGCTCACAGGAAGGTTCCCAAACAGTGGCCAAAAGGTCACATGAATCCAGGCCTATTGACGTCTACAATGTGATGTCCATGTGTGTATTGACTCTCAACTATGGCTGCCAAGTTTTTCAGAATAAAATCATGTGATATCCTGGCTGAGATTCCAAGTGCTCTGGGAAAAGCCACCCTGGGCCTAGATCTCAGTTTCCAAGGGCGACTCTCATGCGTGGCCTCGTAAAATCCCAACACAATTTATGGCAATACTTCTCTGAGGTCAGTTCTAGAACTCATTCTCTAAGAGGAATCACATCAGAGTTCAAGTCCAGGTGGACCCAGGCATCTGTTCCAACCGCCACACAAATGACCACAATTTAAACAAAACACTCCCACATGGCCCTCATCTTCGTCCATACAGACACTCATCATAACCTCTGGCTGGAGTTTTCCATGAGGGGTGCAGCCCAAGACAGTGTCAAAAATAACCTCCCTTGCCCCTCATTTGCATAAAGACATGGTGGCCTGGACACCCGTCTTGGGAACCAGGAATGATCAAATAGGCCTGCTGTAAATACTGCTCTGCTTCTCCAATATGAGGCCTACTGACTGTCAGGTATAGATTCTTTTTTTTTTTTTTTTTTTTTAGAGAGAGTGAGAAAGACGGAGAGAGAGAGAGAGAGAGAATTTTAATACTTTTCTTTTTTAGTATTTGGCGGACACAACATCTTTGTCTGTATGTGGTGCTGAGGATCGAACCCAGGCCACACGCATGCCAGGCGAGCGCGCTACGGCATGAGCCACATCCCAAGCACCAGGTATAGATTCTTCATGTGATTTGGATTCAGTTGAAAACCCAAGCACCTATGGGCTAGCTTCTGCAGGGCTTTGAAGATCTTATTTGAACCAAAAGTTCGTATTCTTACTTGATGGAGGTCAGGAACCTTACAGAGAAAGGCGAGAGAATTCTTCCACAATGAATGCTCTTTTAGCCAATGTAGTTTATGATGCACACATGGGATCTTTCTTTAGATCCATCAGGTGCTGAGAATCTAAGCCACAGCCTCACAGAGGACCTATAGCCTGATTCAGACACATTCCTTTCCGAAGCAATTAAGCAAAGAGCCACATGTGATGCCCATTCATTTTCATTTGAAAACTGTTTTCTTTATGCTTCCCAATAGGTGGCCTGATGCAAAGATCATCCTGACATTCAGGGCAACAGAAAAATAGGTAAGCAAAAGGCCCAAAGCAGTGTTTCTCCACTGAGACTTTCCTGATCACACAGATATCTGAGTTTTCTGGGATGCTCGCCATTCCCTTCAGCTATCAAGTACATAGCCATGTCACTGAGTTTGGAGGTGGTACATATCTTGGACACAATACCATGAGCCTATTCTGGAGAGTGGCCAGAATTCAGAAAAAAAAACAGAAACTTAGTAAGATATCAGGGGTTGCTCATTGATAAGGCAAGCCGCAGTACATTAATAAATTGGGAAGTATGAATGCTGGGAAGCTTTCTACTAGACAGCACACATCAATTGAAGCTTTCTGTTTTCTAATGTCTACAACCACGGACACGGTGGGATACACAGACCTAGAAACACACGCTGTGTCAAACGACTTACTAGAATCAGTTCACTCCAAACCAAACAAACCACCTTTCTTACCTATTCTCAGAACATGAGACAAAACCACAAACACACACCCACACCCACAAAGGAACCTCCTTCCCCCAAGTAGGTCTGTGACTATCCGGAGTGTCCTCTGACTTTTGGGCCATACTATGTTCCCCCAAAATGGCCTGTCCTGTCTCAGATCTGGTCTCCTTGGCCAACTCTGTGAAGTTGTCAGGAGCCAGCGGGGAGCCACTACCTGCTTTCCCAGGAATAGCCCCGCATCAGAGCTTTCTTGCATTTGGCCTTCCTTACATCTGTAGGTACAAGAAAGACTTACTCATACAGGAACATGAATGAATTTAGGGAATGTATAATAAGACACACTTATTTCATATTTTGGAAAATCTGGAAAGTATATATATATATATATATATATATATATATATATATATATACACACACACACACACACACACATTAATATTTAGCAATATATATGCCAATCGAAATTCATCACGAAATATAATTCATCCACATATCCAAAAATATTCATTTTACTGAACATGGATTTATGTATAATTTTTTTCACTAGGAAGCTCATCCATAGGTTGAATTTTCAGTTCCATCAGTATTTAGGGGAAGTAATCTCTTCTCACAATTTTTATATCCAAAGTCAGTGAGCTCACAAGAATATACGTGTGTTACCAGGTAGGATACTATATATGCCTAAAAAAATACATGTACTCAATAGGCTACAGAGAAAGAGAGACAGGAATTTACATATGTGTTAACTTTAAAAGCTCATGGAGAAATACTACAATGAAAACTTGACTAAATTTATAACACATAATCTTGAAAAAGCAGAAGGCAAATCCAAGCATACACCATGCTTCCTATGAAAGGCCTGTATTTGTATTTAGTTAGGTTTCTTTTTCTCTATTATATTAGGATTAGTAGTCAGAGTCTAGGAGGGTATGGGTTAGTGTCAGGGATTCAGTATTTCAAATGGAAAATAGGAAAATGAATCTGATGTGTATGCAAACATGTGCTACACAAAAATCTTCCCACTCTCATCCAGAACGAAGCCTTGACATAACCATTGCTCCAAGTAAGACACAATTAGTTGAGAGGAGTTAGAAAATATGTGAATACATATGTGGAATGGAAAATGCTCAGGAGTTCACAACACTGGATGTGGTAGAACAGTTTCCAAAAGTAAGGGAGAGAGTAAACACTCCACAAACATGGAGCTGTGCTGGCCTAAATACTTCTTGAGAAACTTCCTCTGAGGTTGGGCACATAAAATATATGTAATTGTTAGGAGAATTAGCTTCGTTTGTAGTGACCCCATCAAATCTGGGTCTTCATTTATGTGACCTGGATGACATGGTTCCTTATTTTCTAATGAACATGAGACAGCAGTTCTGAATTCTCTCTTTGTCGGTAAACTGTGGCCACTGGGAGCTAAGTGTCTCCCCGTGTTGTCTGTGAAGTCAGTTGGTCATCCTCCACTTTTCGTGGTGTTTCTTACTGCTGCACTGGGAGTTTGGTTTTGGCTTCACGAAATACAAGGAGTTGAAGTGGGACAAAATGCTGGAGGGAGTTCTGTCACGTGTGGTTTGTCAAGGTCTCCAAGAGAATATACAAACCATGCTTCTATTCCAAATAGTTTTCCCCTTGACTATAGCAACCTGATTCTGAACATTGCCCTGAAACCTCTCCATATAACAAGATGCCTTTACATATAAGGATCTGCTGCCTGCACCATGTAAGTCACATGTCTTTGGAAGCCAATGGCAGATCCAGGTGGTCCTACCAAAAATATTTATTCACACACCTACAGTCCACTGCTCTACACTCACTACTCAGTAGGCACCAACTTATTGGCATCTCTGTTCTACACCATTATCACGAAACCCAGGCAATCAAGGCCCTGACTTGTACACTTATGATCAGCAACCGGACATCCACAGGTTCTCCAGTGCCACCTGGTCATGGGAATTTCAAAAGTTTCATGGTATTTTTATCGCCATTTTTCAAGGATGATGTTCGAGGCACTGTGGGTTTCAATTCATTCAGGAACCATTAAATGGTGAGGAAGCTCATTTAAATGAAAGCTCTGGAGAACTCTCACAGGCAAGCCTTTCCAAAGAGTGGCCAAAAGGTCACATGAATCCAGGACCATTGAGGTCTAAAATGTGAGGTCCATGAGTGTTTGGAATACTCAACTATGGCTGCAAAGTCTTTAAGAATAAAATATTGGGATATCGTGGCTTAGATTTCCCAAGCTCTGTGGAAAGCCATACTGGGAATAGATCTCATTTTCCAAGGGTGATTCTCATGCATTGCCTCCTAAAATCGCAACACTATTTATTGCAATACTTCTCTGAGGTCAGTTCTAAAACTCAGTCTCTAAGGGGAATCATACCAGAGTTCAAGCCCAGGTGGACCCAGTCATCAATTCCAACCACCACACAAATGACCACAATTAAAACCAAAACACTCCCGTATGGCCCTCATCTTCTTTTATATAGACACTCATCATAAACTCTGGCTGGAGGTTTCCATGAGGGGTGCAGACCAAGACAGTGTCCAAAATATGCTCCCTTTCCTCTCATTTGCCTAAAGTCAGGGTGACCTGGACACTTGCTGTGAACCTGGAGTAATCAAATACTCCTGTCATTAATTCAGGTCCACTTCTCCAATTTGAGGCCGACTGACCGTGGGGTTTAGAAACTTTATTTGAATTGGAGTCATGAGAAAACCCAAGCACCTATAGCCTAGCCTCTGTAAGTTTGAAGAACTCATTTCACCCAAAGAATCCCTATTCTCACTTGATGGAGGTCAGGAACCTTACAGAGTAAGGCGAGAGACTTCACCCCAAAGACTGCTCTTTTGGCCATTTTGGTTTGGGATGCACACATGGAAATTTCTTTAAATCCATCAGGTGTTGAGAATCTAAGCCACAGCCTCCCACAGGGCCAAGGGGCTGATTCAGACAATTCCTTTCCAAAGCAATTAAGCAAAGAGCTGCAGGTATACCCATTCATTTCCATTTGAAAACTGTTTTCTTCAGGCTTCACAAAGGGGTGGCCTGAGTCAAAGACCTTCCTGACATTCACGTCAACAGAACAATAGGTAAGCAAAAGGCCCAAAGCAGGGTTTTTCCACTGAGACTTTCCTGGTCACACTGATATGTGAGTTTTCTGAGATGCTCGCCATTCACTTCAGCTATCCAGTTCATGGCCATGTTACAGAGTTTGGAGGGGGTACATATCTTGGACACAAAACCATGGGGTTATTCTGGAGAGTGGCCAGAATTCAGGAAGAAAACAGGAACTTAGAAAGATAGTAGGTGTTGCCCATCCATAAGGCAAGCTACAAGCCATTCATCAATTTGGCTGGATAAATGCTGTGAAGCTTTCTACTAGATAGGACACATCTTTGATGCATTTCTTTTAATGTCTACAACCACGGACACAATGGGATACACAGACATAGAAACACTCGCCTTGTCAAACGACTTACTAGAAACAGTCCACTCCAAACCAAAAACCGACTTTTCTACCTTTTCTAAGAACATGACACAAGACCACAAACCCATAACCACAAAAAAAAGGCACCTTCTTCGCCCAGGTAGGTCTGTGACTATCCGGAGTGTCCTCTGACTTGTGGGCCAATAATGTTCCCCTGAAATGGCCTGTCCTGTCTTAGATCTGGTCTCCTTGGCCAACTCTGTGAAGTTGTCAGGAGCCAGCGGTGAGCCTCTACTTGCTTTCTCAGGAAAAGCTCCGCTTCAGAGCTTTCTTGCATTTGGCCTTCCTCACATCTGTAGGTACCAAGAAAGACTGACTCTGTCCTTGGTAAATCCAAACAAGTGAGACCACTGAGACTGGGACTGGGACTGGCTATGGGTGCCTGGCATCCTGGATCCCAAGTTCAGAGAGTTCCATCACCAAGGAAGTGAGGTGAGGTCACTTCCTTCAGGAACTGAATGAGGTCACTGTCTTGGCAACCACTTTGTCCAAACTGTTGCTTCCAAGGTTCCCATGAGATGGAGGCTGGCCCTACTTCCTGTGACACTTTAACAAGCTTGAGTCGTATATCAACCATAATCTCCCAGGAACATATCTACACACAGGCCTGGTTTGGCTCATCTTCTCTGCTTTAATAATTGAAGCTGATTCAGACACAACCCTTTATCCTGACCAAGTTGTTTGCCATGGAAGATGACTTTTGCTCTCTCAGGTCCTTCATAGCTGCCTAGATATTCTCCAGGGATCATTTCGCCATGGAAATTTGAGGTTATCACCAGGTGGAAGATCCATTACATTCCAGTATTATAGGACCAACTCTTTTCCTGCTCTTCTGTAATGTAAGATTGAGGGAACACTGTATGGTTAGGGTTAATAACAGGTTAGATTTGGGTTAGGAATCATTTTGGTGGATGAATAATGGTATTGGGAACCTGTGATATTTATAAGAATATAGAGGTGAAATGTATGCATAAAAACAGAAATCTAAGTATGATTTGAAGCCCAGAAGGGCATTGGGCCCTTCATTGGGATACTTAGCATTGAATTAACTTATGAACAGATGTCTCAGATAAATCGATATACAATGGCATATGACCTTGTACCTTGGATGATTGAATGTAGAAAAGAACATCCAGTCAAAAAGGGATAGTCGGTAGGGATAGAAAGATAGTAGTTAGGTTTAGGAAGAAGAGTGCGTGTAGAATTTGCAACAAAAGTTCTTTAGCAATAGGTTTTCAGTTAGAGAATGAATTTAAATGTCAGCACATGTGAAGAGTCAGTCACAATGATGAAACTGGGAAAATATGTAGGAAAGCAGATATAAATAGAGACATTAGGTAATCCGGCAAAGTATATAGTGAGTGATAGGATTAGACATTTTCAACAGGGTTGAGGTTGAATATATTATCTTAGGAAGAAACAAATATGTAGTCACCAATAGGATTGACATTTGAGAGCATTAGGCAACCTGGACATGATATTTTTAGTAATCCATGTTCACTTTCCATTTAGGCTTTGGTAAAATCATAAATGTGAACTTTGAATTTTGTGTCCAGAATACTTCTATGATTAAATATATATATATGTAGATCAGGTGACATGAGTATTTCTCCACCATTTTTGGGAGCAATATTGACTGACTACTACTGACTGATAGGTATAGATTCTTTATGTGATTTGGCGTCATGAGAAAACCCAAGCACCTCTTCATGGCTTGAAGAACTCATTTGACCCAAAGAGCCACAAGTGATGCTCCTTCATTTCCGTTTGAAAACAGTTTTCTTCAGGCTTCACAAAGGGGTGACCTGAGGCAAAGAACTTCCTGACATTCTGGGCAACAGAACAATAGGTAAGCAAATGGCCCAAAGCAGGGTTTCTCCACTGAGACTTTCCTGATCACACTCTCCCTGCTCACGTGTAAAGTTAGATTGAGGGAAAAGTCCATGATTAGGGTTAATAACATATTAGATTTCAGTTAGGAATCATTCTGAAGGATGAATAATGGTATTGGGAGACTGGGATATTTACAAGACTATATAGGTGAAATACAAGTATGAAAACAGAAATCTAGGTACAATTTGAAGCCCAGAAGGGCATTGGGCCCTTGAGTGGGTTACTTAGCTTTGAGTTATGTCCTGCCCAGATGTCTCAGATAAATCGATATTCAATGGCATAGGACCTTTTACCTTGGATGATTGAATGTTGAAGAGAACATCTAATTAAAAAAAGAAAGTCCGTAGAATTAGGAAGATGGTTGCTAGGTTTAGAAACAAGAGTGAGTATAGGATTTGGACCAAAAGTTCTCTAGCAATAGGTTTTCAAGTAGAGAGTGAATGTAAATATCAGCACATGTGAAGAGTCAGTCACAATGAGAACTGGGGAAAATATGTAGGAAAGCAGATGTCAATAGAGACTTTAAGAAATCAGGCAAAGTTTAAAGTGAGGGATAGGATGAGATATTTTCAACAGGCTTGAGATTGAATATATAATCTTAGGAAGAAACAAATGTATAGTCAACAATAGGATTTACATTTGAGAGCATTAAGCATCCTGGACATGGATGTTTTTAGTAATGCATGCTCACTTTCCTTTTAGGCTTTGGTACAATCATAAGAGTGACCTTTGTTTTCTGTGTCCAGAATGTTACTGTGATAAAATATATATGTAGATCAAGTGACATGAGTATTTCTTCCACCATTACTGGGAGTAATATTTTGAAGACGTATAAATTCGTATTGGGGGAACAAAGAGGTGTACCATATGTCTATGAATATAGAAATAATGCATGAATAGACCATACTGTGAACAAATAATATAACTGGTTCCACCTTTAAATAATTGATTTAATTAATATCTGAAAATGTAAAGGAAATCTTAAATTGATATACATACATTCATTATAACCAGTCATAAATCTAACGGTAATATTAGGGTTATGGTTTATCAAGAAGAGTGTGTGAGTTTTGCTTCAAAAGTGATTATGGAAATCGAAAATAATGTATTCGAAAAGAAGTCTCATGAAAAGACCAGTCAAAAAATCTGGAGGAATATATGTATTCTGAAGCAGGAAGTGATTGAAATTGAAACAAATGCCTATAAATTTGTGAACTTGTGGATGAAATATATATCCTATGATGTGCATAAACTGAGGAAATAGTAATGTACCACTGATGAATAAAAATGAACCGGAATATACACATCATGTCCCATAGGAAACTACTTGCATTGATATTAAACTGGGTATTACTGTATAAATATTAGGATTTGTATGCACCATCCACTGAAGTTAGCTTTCAGTACTAGGTAACAAATATGTATTTCAGGTTGATGAATATTTCTGAGACTTACCTTGTGAAAAGTTGATCATAAATCCACATACATAAATATGAATGATTTTAAGGAGTGTATAATAAGACTCAAATATTTCATATTTTGAAAAATTTGTAGAGTGTGTGTGTGTGTGTATATATATATATATATATATATATATATATATATATATATATAAAGACATTAAAAACTAGCAATATGTATGCCAATCAAAATTCATCATGAAATATATATGTCATCCACAGATGCAAAAATATTTATTTCACTGAAAATGGATTTATGTATAATGTTGTTCTACTAGGAAGCTCACCCATATTTTGAATTTTCAGTTCAAACAACGTTTAGGAGCAGTGATCTCTTCTCATAATTTTTATCTGCCAATTCAGCCACCTCACAAAAATGTACATGTGATAACAGATAGGATACTATATGTGCATATAAAAATACATGTGCTGAATAGGCTGCAGAGAAAGGAGATAGGAATTTGTTGAGAGCCACAGCTGATGGGGCCCCAGCAAACTTCCAGTTGCCAGCAAATTACCAGCTGCCAGCTGATAATTGGCTCACAGCGACCCCAGCATCATCTAGCTGATTGGCTCCTCTATGGTGATGCTCATTGGGCTGTTTCCCTGCCCTTTCAGACCATGGAGCTGCTCCTTGGGGGACTTTTTTGGCTCCACCCACATGACCCAGCCAATCGGGCTAAATAGCAGTAGGATTGTGGCAGGTGGAGAGGCTTGTGTGTGTGAGAGAGACTTTATAAGGAAGTCAGTAGTGGCAGTTGGGCTCTGAGGGTTTTTCCTGAGGAGTTGTTTTGTTTGCCGTGTGTGGTTCTAAAAATAAAGTTCGTTTTTTTTTTTTTTTTGACAAGTGCCTCCTGAATCATGCCCAGCCAGACTGCAGCATTTGGTGGCTCGCATGGGGAACGACTGAGGGTGAGTGATAAGGTAAACTGCTTGCCCCTGTGGGCAAGGTGAAAGGATGGGTAGCCATTTTAAGATTACTCCTTTGTTTTGCTTCACTTTTGTTTTAAGTTGCCTGTCACTGGAGATGAGTGGGACGGAAGAAAAACCGCTCACATCTGAGAAAAAACTATTTACGTCTGAGGAAAAGATAGGTATAAAGGACGGATACACATGTCAGGAGGATAGAAAGGCTATAATGACTTTTTGTTGTTCCCTTTTTAATTCATTCTGTCTCAGTTTTGTTTGGCGTCATCTTGTTGGATGGAATTATAATAGAAATACGGCATCAGAAATTAGTAAAAAACAAACTGAAAGAGTGTTAAATAAATTGTTAGAGAAAGGAGGCATCTCAGAAATATCAAGGACAGTCAGGGCATTTGTTGATACAATACAAAAATGTAGCCCATGGCTTTTGAAGGAGGAGTCATTAAATATATCACAATGGAACCATCATTGTGAAGATTTAAAAAGATTAGAAAAGAGCAGCCCAGGGACTATGCCAGTTGGCACATTGCCATTATGGATGTTCATATCTGGTTTGCTTAGTCCAAAGCCTTCAGTTCAGACAAAGATAGAGGAACCAAGTTTAGAGCAGAAAAAGCCATCAGGGGCAAAGTTAAAAAAGGAGACTGCTACTAACACCTTTCTGTCACCAGAGGATGTAAATGTCCAACTAACAAGGCCACCTCCATGTGCTGGGAGGCCCCCAACCCCCACAGTTGATACTTCAGATCTTGAGACAGGATCTCAAGTATTAACATGCCCTGTATTTGAGGTAGGAGGGCAGCGAATTCACCATGCTTTAAATTTCAAAATAGTGAAGCAGCTAAAAGAGGCTGTAACAACCTATGGTCCTCAAGCACACTTCATTGTAAGCTTGGTCGAATCCATTAACACCTTGAACATGACGCCAGCAGATTGGGCTAATATGTGTAAAGCTGTGCTAAATGGAGGTCAGTACCTGTTATGGAAGGTTGCCAATGAGGAATTTTGCAAAGAGACGGCTAGGAGAAATGCAGCAGCTGGTTATCCTCCGAGAAATCTAGATTTGTTGTTAGAAAAGAGACCTTATGAGGATCAGCAGCAACAAATTGCATATGATCCTGGCGTATACGCACAAATTGCTGTAGAGGCAGTTAGGGCATGGAAGACTTTACAAGGACATGGAGGTTTACAAGGTCAATTATCTAAGGTAACACAAGGAGCTAATGAATCTTATGCTGGATTTGTAGATAGGCTTATTGAAACAGCTACAGAGTTTTTGGGAATACAGAACAAGCAATGCCATTATTAAAACAACTGGCTTATGACCAAGTGAATCATTGCTGCAGAGGTATCATTAGACCATGGAAACATGAAGATTTAAACACATTTATTAAATTTTGTAGAGACATTAATGAACAAGAGCAAGTTGTGGCAGCTGCAGTAAAACAGGCTTTAGATGCCAGAGACATTAATGAAAAAGGGCAAATTGTGGCAGCTTTAGTAAAACAGGCTTTAGATGCCAGGCCAAGAACATGCTACAATTGTGAACAAACAGGACTTTTTAAAAGGATTTTTCCCATAGGAGGAGGGTTTAACAAAACTAGATATCAAAGGACTAGAATACCGGGTATTTGGCCACGATGCCGTAGAGGGAGACATTGGGCTAATGAATACCGTTCTCAAACCACCATAGAGGGTACTTCATTATCAAAAAACAAACAAGCACCAGGTGTTTATCCATGATATCATGGAGAAAGGCATCCGGCTCCATTGCCAAAAAATGGACAGTGGGGCCCAATTATCTGGGGCCCGAAACCGCAAATATATGGAGCACTGGAGGAAACCAGCAACCCCATCAGTGTAGTACCCACAACACATTGTTCATCAGATCCCTCATCAGACAAACCAGAGGGAGTGCAGGGTTGGACATCTGTGCCTCCGCCAGATCAATACTAACTCCAGAGATGGGAGTTCAAATCATTCCCACAGGGGTGAAAGGACCTCTTCCCAAATGAACAGTAGGCTTAATATTGGGATGCAGCTCTTCTACTCTAAAAGGACTTATGATGAGTCCTGGGGTAATTGATCCCGATTATGAAGGTGAAATAAAAATTATAGCCAGTTCTCCAAAGGGTATATCAGTAATTTCTCCAGGAGATAGAATAGCACAATTACTAATAATACCCAGCCCACATGATAAATTTTACAGTCATGCTGTAGAAAGAGGTTCCAAGGGATTAGCCTCCACAGGTGTAGATTGGGCTATGCTTTCTTTAAATTTAGATTCTCGCCCCATGCTAAAACTAAATATTCAAGGACATGAATTTAATGGGCTACTGGATACAGGTGCAGACCTTAGCATCATCTGTCGTCAAGAATGGCCAAAACATTGGCCAATGCAACAAGCCACTCAAACGCTTCGAGGCCTAGGAGTGGCGACTAATCCCCATAAAAGTGCAACGGTATTAGATTGGAAGGATCCTGAAGGATGTGAAGGAACTATACAGCCATATGTATTGGAACATCTTTCCGTAAATTTATGGGGATGAGATGTCCTAGATCAATTAAGTTTGACGTTAACAAATAACATCAATCAAAATTCACCCACTATTATGGATAGACAAGATTTTAGGAAAGGAAAAAGATTAGAAAAACAAGAACAAGGTATAGCAGCACCAATACAAAAAGATCAAGGAACAAATAGACATGGGTTGGATTTTCAGAAAGGGCCACTGAGACAATAAAAAATACTTGGAAATCAGAAAGACCAGTATGGGTTCCTCAGTGGCCCCTGAGTAAAGAAAAGATACAAGTAGCCCATGACCTGGTCAAACAACAATTAGCGGAAGGACGTATACAACCTTCTGTGTCTCCCCATAATACTCTCATTTTTGTCCTTAAAAAGAAATCTGGTAAATGGAGATTATTGCAAGATTTAAGAGCCATTAATAATGAGATGGTTATTATGGGACCTGCTCAATCAGAGATTCCTCAATTGTGTGCTTTGCCAAAAACTTGGTATGTTTTCGTTGTAGATATTAAAGATCGTTTTATTTTCAATTCCAATTCATCCTGAGGATAGTCCAAGTTTTGCATTTAATATACCTGCAGTGAATCATGAAGGTCTTGACAAGAGATATGAGTTGAAAGTACTCCCTCAGTGGATGGCTAACAGCCCAACTATGTGTCAAATTTATGTTAACAAAGTAATCCAGCCACTTAGAAATCAAATTCCTGAAATACAAATTTTTCACTATATGGATGATGTATTATTAGCACACAAAGCTAAAAACCCATTGCTAGAATTGTATGCCACACTTACAAACGTATTAAAAAATTATAACCTAGAGATAGCAATAGGTAAAGTACAATTAAATTTTCCAATTAATTATTTAGTAGCTCTATTATCCTCAACCATGGTCAGTCAACCAAAAATTCAAATACTAGTAGATCAACTCAAATCAATTAGTGACTTTAAAGAGTTATTAGGAGACATAAATTGGATAAGGCCTCATCTAGGTATACCAACAGGAGAGTTGGGACCTTTATTTAATATCCTAAAAGGTCCATGAGATCCAAATTCACTCAGAATGTTAACGCCTGAAGCAAGAAAAGCAATAAAAATCATTGAAACATATATGGGAAATATGCATTTGGATAGAGTTGATATAATTTTGCTTTTATTATTTATTGTACTAACAACAACAAAAAAATATTCCTACAGGAGTATTTTGGGAAGAAGTTCCATTATTATGGATACATTTATCTTATTCTTCTAACACTATTATTACTAGCTATCCTGAGGCTGAGGAAGAATTAATACTCATAGGAATAAAAGCAGCAAAAAGAGTGTGTGTGGAATTTCACCCAATAAATTTATTACTCCATATACTATGAATCAAATTGATGAATTAGCTAATGAGTTAAATACTTGGGCAATAATCGTGTGTAAATCTAAAGTTTCATTTGATAACCACTTACCATCTTATCTTTTATTGTCTTTTTGGTCATCGCATTTTTCCAAAAATGACAAGAAAACACCTATCATGAATGCTCCAAATATATTCACCGATGGGTTAAATAATGGTACAACAGCAATAGTTACACCTGATCCAACTTTCATATTTTTAGTACCAAAACAATCAGCTCACAAGGTAGAGCTTAATACAGTATTACAAGCTTTTGTGATTTTTAAAGATTCTGTATTTAATTTACTCTCCGATAGTCAGTATATAGTTAATGCTATAGTATCCCTTGAAGATGCTGGTAGGATTTCCACTTTCTCTACTGTTTTCTCTTTGCTTTCCACTATACAAAGTCTAATCTGGGACATAAAAGATCCATTCTTTATAGGACATATCAGGGCACATACAGGATTGCCTAAAGCCCTTAGTTTGGGCAATGATTTAGCAGATAAAACTACACTTGACATACATACATATTTTCTCTACACTAGAAGAAGCAATAAATTTTCATAAAAAGTTCCATGTCAATGCTTATACTTTACAAAAGCATTTCAAAATAACTAAGGAACAAACTAGACAAATTATAAAACAATGTCAAAATTGTGTGACCTTTTTACCACAAGTTAATCTTGGAGTCAATTCTAGAGGATTGATACCTAACCATATTTGGCAGATGGATGTCACACACTTGCCAGAATTTGGAAAATTAAAATATTTGCATGTTACAGTTAATATTTCTTCTGGATTTTTGATGGGCTCCCTCCCTTAATGCTGGAGAAAAAACTAAAGATGTTATAGCTCATTGCTTACAAAATTTTGCCACTGTGGGCGTTCCAAAACAGTTAATAACAGATAATGCCCCCGGTTACACTTCTAACTCGTTTAAACAATTTTGCTCATCATTTGGCATTACTCATATAACAGGAATCCCATACAATCCACAGGGACAAGGCATAGTTGAAAGAGCACATCAAACAATAAAAATGTACTTATTAAAGCAAAAAAACGGAATTGAGAAGGGGTATATATTCCCCAAAGATAAACTTAAATTAACGCTTTTTACTCTAAACTTTTTAAACTTGGATTCATCAGGACTTAGTGCTGTGGAAAGGCATATGTGTCCAAAAACTGTGCATAAGCCCAAGGTACTTTGGAAGGATATTCTAATAGGACAATGGAAAAGTCTTGACCCAGTAATTGTCTGGAGTCGGGGGTCTGTTTGTGTATTTCCACAGGAAGAACAGCAGCTGATTTGGATTATGGAGAGATTAACTAAAGTCCTGACTCAGTGATTTTCTTTAGTCAGGGGTCTGTTTGTGTGTTTCCACAGGAAGAACAGCAGCCGATATGAATTCCAGAGAAATTAATTAAAGTGATTTCTATAGACCAAAAAGAAGATGATTTGGCTCAAATTCATAACAGCTGACATCCAAAACTCCTGTTTGGCTATCCTTACATCTGCGACAGAACCAGGATGCTTTTTTCAATATCTATTTTATTATTGCCCTTTCCCACATCATGAAGTTCTAGTTTGTATTTTTTTTTTTTTTTGAGCTCATACAGACCTAGGTTAATGTTTTGCTGATCAGTTCTATTTTTTGACTATAGAGTTTTTAAACATTCCAATGGTGATTTCACCTGTAAAAAGTTATAAGGCCTTTACTATTATGTTATGTGTTGTATATATTATATTATTTGTGCACACTTGTGTTTTGTGTTGTATGTTTGAATGTACTAATATCCATATATCATATATGATGAGCGCTCATGAAAAAATGGATCCAATTTTTTTTTTATTCACTTGATTTAAATAGTTTAATTTAAATTGGGTAAACAACTGTTGAGGATTGTTTTAATATGTGTACAAAAAAAGGAGTTTAGCAGAACTGTTTGTTTACTTTCACCTTTCCTTTTTATTATATTTAATAATTCTCTTCAAGATAATGTAAATTGTTAAGATAATTGTTTTTTTTAGTGCCTTCTGGAATGATAAGTAATTTTTTCTTTAGCCATTATTGCCAGAATTCCAATCTTCATCCCAGTGCTGGTGAAGACAAAGATAAAACCAATCTACAGCTTCTGCAATAGCCATCACTGAACTGCTTGCAGAACTTGCCTGGAATATGTATCACTTGTATGCATTGTGAACTCACATGTATGCATTGTGAACTATCTGTTGGTGCAGCGACTTGTGGTAGTGTTGGGGTATTTTTGCTGATGCTGTAATTAGTGGTACAATTTTTCCAAAAGGAGACATCAATTGGCTTGGTGTATCTTCCCTATTCTCACTTTATAGAGGTCAGGAACCTTACAGAGGAAGGCAAAAGACTTCATCTGCAATGACTGTACTTTCGGCCATTTTGGTTTTGGATGCACACATGGGATCTTTCTTCAGATCTATAAGAGGGTGAGAATTTAATCAACAGCCTCACACAGAGCTAAGAAGCTGATTCAGACACATCCCTTTCCAAAGCAATTAAGCAAAGAGCCACAGGTGGTGTCCATTCATTTCCATTTGAAAACTGTATTCTTCAGGTTTCACAAAGGGGTGGCCTGAGGCAAAGAACTTCCTGACATTCAGGGCAACAGAACAATATGTAAGCAAAAGTCCCAAAGCAGGGTTTATCCACTGAGACTTTTCTGGTCACAGTGATCTGAGTTTTCTGAGATTCTCGCCATTCACTTCAGGTATCCAGAACATAGCCATGTCACAGAGCTTGGAAGTGATTCATATCTTGGACACAAAACCATGAGACTCTTCTAGAGAGTGGCCAGAATTCAGGAAGAAAACAGCAAATTAGGAAATTAGCAGGTGTTGCCCATCGATAAGGCAAGCCAAAGTCCATACATAAATTGGGCAGGATGAATGCTGGGAAGCTTTCTACCACACATCCATTGAATCATTGTCTTTTCTAATGTCTACAACCACGGACACAGTGCGATACACAGACATAGAAACAGTCGCCTTGTCAAATGACTTATTAAAAACAGTTCACTCCAAACCAAACAAACCACCTTTCCTACATATTCTCAGAATATGAGGAAAACCAAAAAACCACACCCACACAACAAAGGCACCTCCTTCCCCCAAATGGGTCTGTGACAATCCAGAGTGTCCTCTTACTGGTGGGCCACACTATGTTCCCCTTAGATGGCCTGTCCTGTATGAGATTAGGTCTCCTTGGTCAACTCTCTGAACTTGTCAGAAGCCAGCGGTGAGCCCCTACCTGATTGCTCAGAAAAGGCCCCTCTTCAGAGCTTTCCTGTTATTTGTCCATTCCCACATCAGTAGGTATCAAGAAAGATTGACTCTATCCTTGGAAAATCAAAACAAGTGAGACCACTGCGACTGGGACTTGGATTGGCTCTGGGTGCCTGGCTTACTGGATCTAAGTTCAGAGAGTTTGATCACCACGGAAGTGAGGTAAGTCACTTCCTTCAGGAACTGAATGAGTTCACTGCCTTGGCAACCACTTTGTCCTAAGAGTTGATTCCAAGGGTCCCATGAGATGGAGGCTGCCCCTGCTTCCTGTGACACTTTCACAAGTTAGAATGGTATATCAACCATAGGCACACAGGAACAGCTCTCCACACAGGCCTGGTTTGGTCCATCTTCTCTACATTAAGATTAGAGAGGCTGATTCATACATATCCCTACATCCTGATCAGGTTGTTTGCCATAGAATCTGACTTTTGCTCTCTCAGGTCTTTCATAGCTGCCTACAACTTATCCAGGTATCATTTATGTATGGACATTTGAGGTTCTCAACAGGTGGAAGATCGCCCACATTCCTGTATTGAAATACCAACTCCTTCCCTGCTCTTCTGAAAAGTTAGATTGAGGGAAGAGTGTATGTTTAGGGTGAATAACAGGTTCGATTTGGGTGAGAAATCATTCTGAGCGTTGAATAACAGTATTGGGAACTTGCGATATTTACAAGAATATATACGTGAAATATAAGTATGAAAACAGAAATCTAGGTAAGATTTGAAGCCGAGATGGGCATGGGAACTTGATTGGGATACTTAGCGTTGAATTACGTTCTGAACAGATGTCTCAGGTAAATCGATATACAATGGCATAGGACCATGTACCTTGAATGATTGAATGTAGAAGAGAACATCAAGTCAAAAAGGAATACTCAGTAGGAACAGGAGATAGTCAGTAGTTTTAGGAAGAAGAGTGAGTATAGGATCTGGACCAAAAGTTCTTTAGCAATATGGTTTCGGTTGAGAGTGAATGTAAATGTTAGCACATGTGAAGAGTCAGTCACGATGATGAACTGGGGAAAATATGGAGGAAAGCAGATATCAATAGAGACATTAGGAAATCAGGCAAAGTAAAAAGTGAGTCATAGCATTAGACATTTTCAACAGGGTTGAGTTTGGATATATAATGTTAGAAAGAAAAAAATATGTAGTCACCAATAGGATTGACATTTGAGAGGATTAGGCAACCTGGACATGGATGCATTTAGTAATCCATGCTCATTTTCCATTTAGGCATTGGTACAATCATAAGAGTGACCTTTGTTTTATGTGTCCAGAATATTACTTTGATAAAATGTATATATAGATCAGGTGACATGAGTATTTCTTCCACCATTTCTGGGAGCACTGTTTTGAAGAAATATAAATTAGTATTGGGGGTACAAAGGGGTATACCCTGTGTCATAGAATATATTGATAATGCATCAATTGACCATCATGTGAATAAATAATATAACTGGTTACACTTTAAATAATGGATTGAATTGATATCTGAAAATATATAAGAAATCTAATATTGATATACAGTCATTCATTCCAACGAGTTATAATCTAATGGTAATATTAGGGTTATGGTTTATCATGAAAGGTGTGTGAGTTTTGCTTCAAAAGTGATTATGGAAATCGAAAATAATGTGTTTGGAAAGAAGTCTCATGAAAATATCAGTCAAGAAACATGGAGAAATACATGTGTTCTGAAGCAGGAAGTGACTGAAAGTGAAAAAAATGCCTATCAATTTGCTAACTTGTGGATGAAATATGTATCCTATGATGTGCATAAACTGAAGAAATATCAATGTACCAGTGTTGAATAAAAATGAACTTCAAAATACACATCATGTCCCATAGTAATCTACTTGAATTGATGTGAAACAGGGTCAGTTACTGTAGAAATGTTAGGATATGTATGCACCATTCAACGAAGTTAGTTTCCAGTACTAGGAAACAAGTATGTATTTCAGGTGGATGAGTATTTCTGAGAATAATCTTGTGAAAAGTTGATTATAAATCCACATACATGAATATTAATGAATTTAGGGAGTCTACAATAAGACACATGTTTCATATTTTGAAAAATCTATAGAGAGTGTATATATATATATATATATATATATATATATATATATATATATATACACACACACACATACACACACACACACACACAAAGAGACATTAAAAATAGCAATATATATGCCAATCGAAATTTATCATGAAATATATATCATCATCAGATCCAAAAATATTAATTTCACTGACCATGGATTTTTGTATAAGGTTGTTCAAATAGAAAGCTCACCCATGGGTTGTATTTTCAGTTCCAACAGCGTTTACGAGGAGTGATCACTTCTCACAATTTGTATCTGCCAATGAGCCACCTCATGAGACTGTATGTGTGATAACCAGGTAGGATTCTATATGTGCATGTAAAAACAAATGTTCTGAATAAGCTAGAGAGATTGGGAGACAGTAATTCATATATTTGTTAACTTTAAAAACACATGGAGAACTATTTCAATTAAAAATTGACTAGATTTATTACTCCTACCCTATATAATGCAAAAGGCAAGTCCAACTCTACTCCATGCCTCCTATGAAATGCTTGTATTTCTATTTTGTTTGGGTTATTTTTCTCCATCATATTAGGATTAGTAGTCAGAGTCTATTAGGATATGGGTTAATGTCAGGGATTCAGTATTTCAAATAAATGCTGCACAAAAATTTTCTCACTCTCATCCAGAAAAATGTCTTGACATTACCCTCGCCTGAAGTAAGACACAATTAGAGGAGAAGAGATAAAAATTCTGTGAATACATATCTGGAATGGAATACGCTCAGGAGTTCACAACCTTGGAGGTGGTAGAGGAGTTTCCAAAAGTAAGGGACAGGGTAAACACTCAACAAACATGGAGCTCTGCTGGCCTAAAGACTTCTTGAGAAACTGCCTCTGAGGTTGCACACTTGAAATATAAGTATTTGTCAGGAGCTTCCTTTGTAGTGAGACCATCAAAGCTGGGTGTGCATCTATGTGACCTGGAGGACATAGTTTCTTATTTTTCACTGAACATGAGGCAGCAGTGCTGATTTCTCTCTATGTAGGTTAACTGTGTCCACTGGGGGCTATGTGTCTCTCTGTGTGGACTGTGAAGCCATTTGGTCATCCTCCACTTTTCGTGGTGTTTCTTACTGCTGCACTGGGAGTTTGTTATTTGCTTCACGAAATACAAGGAGTTCACCTGGTACAGTGCTGGAGGGAGTTCTGTCACCTGTGGTGGGTCAGGGTCTGCAAGAGAATGCACCAACCATGCTTCTATCCCACATATCTTTCCCCTTGACCATAGCATCCTGATTCTGAACATTGCCCTGAAACCTCTCCAAATAACAAGATGCCTTTACATATAAGGGTCTGCTGGCTGCACCATGTCAGTCACAAGCCATTTGGAAGACAATGGAAGATCCCCATGGCCCCACCACAGATGTTTTATCACACACCTGCCCTCCACTGCTCTAGGCCCACTACTCAGAAGGCTTCAACTTACTGGCATCTCTGTTCTACACCATTTGCATGAAACCCAGTCAATCAAGGCACTGTCTGTTATACTTATGATCAGAAACCGGATATCCAAACTTTCTCCAGTGGCACCTGGTCCTGCGAATTTCAAAAATTTCATGGTATTTATCTAGCCATTTTTCAAGGATGAAGTTGGAGGCACTGTGGGTTTTAATTCATTCAGGAACCATTAAATTTTGAGAAAGCTGATTTCAATGAAATCTCTATAGAACTCTCACAGACATGGCTTCTCAAAGAGTGGCCAAAAGGTCACATGAAACCAGTCCCATTGAGGTCTACAATGTGAGGTTCATGTGTGTTTTGACTCTCAACTATGATTGCCAAGTCTTTCAGAATAAAATCATGTGATATCCTGGCTGAAATTTCCAATGCTCTGTGGAAAGCCACCCTGGGCCTAGATCTCAGTTTTCAAGGGCAACTCTCATGTGTGGCCTCTTATAATCCCAACACAATTCATGACACCTCTTCTCTGAGTTCAGTTCCAGAACTCAGTGTCTAAGGGGAATCACACCAGAGTTCACGCCCAGGTGGACCCAGTCTGTTAGGGTAAAAGAAATTGAAGTTAAAGTGTAAAATACCAGGTGTTGTAAAGTTTCTAAGCTGCAAAGCCTGAGTTAAAATGTAAAGGACCAGGTATTGTTAAGTTCCTATGCTAAACCTAAAACCTGAAATTCCTGTAGCTGTTAGGACAATTCCTGGGACTGCCCATTAAATATTCCCCCTGACCATTCAGTTGTTTAATAATCTGGGACCCTGTGCAGCTTGGCACCTAAGTATATCAGGGCCCAAAACAATCAGTTTGAACGTACCCCCCTCCTTAGAATCGACCTATCACCCGCGCCCGACCTGATGCCACCAATGAATGTGCTAATCAAATTTGATAGTTGTTGTTCGATTTTCCGTCTGGTCAAGATGATTTCCTCTGATATATATAAAGCCTCTGTCTACCCAAAAATCGTACTGAAGCACTGCTTAACCTCTTCTCGGGGCTCTGGGCCGCTGTTGCTTGTTGAGTGAGCACAGAGCCCCAGCGAACTGGATTGGATCCTCAATAAATCCCCATTGCTGTTGCATGAGCCAGTCTCTTGGTAGACTCTTCCTCCGACGTCTGCTGGAATCTTACAAGTCATCTCTTCCAACTGCCACACAAATGACCACAATTAAAACCAAAACACTCCCACATGGCCCTCATATTCTTCCATATAGACACTCATCATATCCTCTGGCTAGAGGTTTCCATGAGGGGCGCAACCGAAGACAGTGTCCAAAATAAGCTCCCTTGCCTCTGGTTTGCCTAATGTCAGGGTGGCCTGGACAACCTTCCTGTGAACCAGGAGTGGTCAAATAGGCCTGTCGTTAATACTGCTCCGCTTCACCAATTTGAGGCCTACTGACTGTGGAGTTTAGATTCTTTATGTGAATTGGAGTAATCAGAAAACCCAAGCACCTATGGGCTAGCCTCTGCAGGGCTTTTAAGAACTCAATTGACCAAAAGGATCCCTATTCTCACTTGATGGAGGACAGGAACCTTACAGAGGAAGGTGAGAGACTTCATCCACAATGACTGCTCTTTTGGCCAGTTTGGTTTGAATGCACACATGGGATCATTCTTTAGATCCGTCAGGTGGTGATAATCTAAGCCACAGACTCACAAAGGGCCAAAAGGCTGAATCAGACGCATCTCCTTCCAAAGAAATTAAGAAAAGAGCCACAGGGGATGTCGATTCATTTCCATTTGAAAACTGTTTTCTTCAGGCTTCACAAAGAGGTGGCCTGAGGCAAACACCTTCCTGACATTCAGGTCAACAGAACAATAGGTAAGCAAAAGGCCCAAAGCAAGGTTTCTCCAATGAGACTTTAATGGTCACTCTGATATCTGAGTATTCTGAGATGCTGTCCATTCCCTTCAGCTATCCAGTACATGGCCATGTCACAGAGCTTGGAGGTGGTACATATCTTGGAGAGAAAACCATGAGCCTATTCTGGATATTGGCCAGAATTCAGGAAGAAAACAGGAACTTAGAAAGATAGCAGGTGTTGCCCATCGATAAGGAAAGCCTCAGTCCATTCATAAATTGTGCAGGATACATGCTGCGATGCGTTCAACTAGACAACACAAATCCATTGATCCATTCTCTTTTCAACTGTCTACAACCACGGACAGAGTGAGATACACAGACATAGAAACACTCGCCTTGTCAAATGACTTACTAGAAACAGTTCACTCAAAACCAAACAAACCGCCGCTACTACCTATTCTCAGAACATGAGACAAAACCACAAACACACACACACATACAAAGGCACCTCCTTCCCCCAAGTAGGACTGTGACTATCCAGAGTGTACTATGACTGGTGGGCCATACTATTTTCCACTGAAATGGCCTGTCCTTTCTCAGATCTGGTCTCCTTGTCCAACTCTGTGAAGTTGTCAGGAGCCAGTGGTGAGCCACTACCTGCTTTCTCAGAAAAGGCCCCTCTTCAGAGCTTTCCGGGCATTTGGCCATCCACACATCAGTAGTTACCAAGATACTCTGACTCTCTCCTTGGTAAATCAAAACAAATGAGACTCCTAGGACTGGGACTGTGACTGGCTCTGAGTGCCTGGCTTCCTGGATCCCAAGTTCAGACTGTTCCATCACCAATGAAGTGTGACGAGGTCACTTCCTTCAGGAACTGAATGAGGTCACTACCTTGGCAACCACTTTGTCCTCACAGTTGCTTCCAAAGGTCCCATGATATGGAGGCTGCCCCTACTTCCTGTGATACTTTCACAGGTTAGAATGGTATATCAAACATAGGCACCTAGGAACAGCTCTCCACATAGGCCTGGTTTGGTCCATCTTATCTACATGAAAAAAAGAGAGGCTGATTCAGACACAACCTATCATCCTGACCAGGTTGTTCACCATGGAAGATGTCTTTTGCTCTCTCAGGTCCTTCGTAGCTGCCTACATCTTCTCCATGGATCATTTCTGCATGGGCCTTTTAGGTTCGCAGCAGGTGGAAAATCCCCTACATGCCTGTATTTTGAGACCAACTCTGTCCCTGCTCTTCTGAAAAGTTAGATTGAGGGATCAGTGTATGGTTAAGGTTAATAACATGTTTGATTTGGGTTTGGAATCATTCTGCTCAATTAATAATGGTATTGAGAACCTGTGACATTTTTAAGAATATATAAGTGAAATATAAGTATGAAAACAGAAATCTAGGTAAGATTTGAAGCCCAGAAGGGCATTGGGCCCTTGATTGGGATACTTAGCATTTAATTACGTTATGCACAGATGTCTCAGATAAATCAATATACAATGAAATAGGACCTTGTACCTTGGATGATTGAATGTAGAAGAGAACATCCAATCAAACAGGGATAGTCTGTAGGATCAGGAAGATAGTCGGTAGGTGTTGAAATAAGAGCGAGTATAGACTTTGGACCAAAAGTTCTTTAACAATAGGGTTTCGGTTAGAGAGTGAATGTCAATATCAGCACATGTGTAGGGTCACTCACAATGATGAACTGGGGAAAATATGTATCAAAGAAGATATCAATAGAGACATTAGGAAATCAGGTATAGTACAAAGTGAGTGATAGTATTAGACATTTTCAACAGGGTTGAACTTGACTGTATAATCTTAGGAAAAAATAAATATGGAGTCACAAATAGATTGACGTTTGAGAGCATTAGGCAATTTGGACATAGATGTTTTAGTAATCCATGGTCAATTTCCATTTAGGCTTTGGTACAATCGTAAAGGTGAACTTTGCATTTTGTGTCCAGATTATTACAGTGATAAAATGTACATGTAGATCAGGTGGAGTATTTCTTCCACTGTTTCTGGGAGCAATATTTTGAAGATGCATAAATTAGTATTGGGGGTACAAATGGGTATACCATGTGTTTATGAATATTGAGATAATGCATGAAGAGACCATACTGAGAATTAATAATATAACTGGTTCCAACTTTAAATAATGGAATGAATTGATATCTGAAAATATACATGAAATCTTATATTGATATACATGCATTCATTACAACCATTTATACATCCAATGGAAATATTAGGGTTATGGATAATCATGAAAATTGTGTGTATTTTGCTTCAAAAGTCATTATGAAAATCAAAAATAATGTGTTTGGAAAGAAGTTTCATGAAAAAAACAGTCAAGAAACCTGCAGGAATACGTGTGTTCTGAAGCATGAAGTGATTGAAAGTGAAACAAATGCCTGTAAATTTGTTAACTTTTGGATTAAATATATATCCTATGATGTGCAAAAACAGAAGAAATAGTAATTTACCAGTGTTGAATAGAAATAAATGTCAAAATACATAACATGTCCCATAGGAATCAACTTGCTTTGATATTAAACGGGGTCAGTTACTATAGAAATATTAGGATTTGTGTGCACCGTTCACTGAAGTTAGCTTTCAGTACTAGGTAACAAATATGAATTTCAGGTGGATGAATATTTCTCGAATAATCTTGTGAAAAGTTGATTATAAATCCAAGTACATGAACATGAATAAATTTATGGAGTGTATAAAAGACACATATATTTCATGTTTTAAAGAATCTGGAGAATATATATATATATATATATATATATATATATATATATATATATATATATACACACACACACACACACACACACACACACACACAAAACACACACAGAGACATTAAAAACTGGCAATATATATGCCAATAGACATTCATCATGAAATAGATATCATCCATTGAAGCAAAAACATTTATTTTATTAAACATGGATTTAAGTAAAATGTTGTTCAACTAGGAATCTCACCCATAGGTTGAATTTTCAGTTCCAACAGGGTTTAGGAGGAGTGATCTCTTCTCACAATTTGTATCTGCCATGTCATCCACCTCACAAAAATATAAGTGTGATACCAGGTAGGATTCAATATGTGCATGTAAAAATACATGTTCTGAATAGGCTTCAGAGAAAGGGAGACAGGAATTCACATATTTGTTAACTTTAAAAACACATGGAGAACTTTTTCATTTAAAAATTGACTAGATTTGTAACACCTACCCATTATCATGCAAAAGGCAAGTCCAACTATACAACAGGCCTCCTCTGAACTGGTTGTATTTCTATTTTGTTTGGGTTATTTTTCTCCATCATATTAGGATTAGTAGTGAGAGTCTAGTAGGGTATGGGTAAGTGTCAGGGATTCAGAAATTCGAATGGAAAATAGGAAAATTAATCATGTGTATTCAAATATGTGCTACACAAAAATCTCACCACTCTGATCCAGAACAATGCCTTGACATTTCCTTCACCACAAGTAAGACACAATTAGAGGAGAAGAGATAGAAAATTTGTGAATACATATCCGGAATGGAAAATGCTCAGGAGTTCACAACCTTGGAGTTGGGAGAGGAGTATCCAAAAGTAAGGGACAGGGTAAACACTCCAAAAACATGAAGTTCTGTTGGCCTAAAGACTTCTTGACAAACTGCCTCTGAGTTTGGGCACTTAAAGTATATGTTGTTGTCAGGAGATTTAGCTTCCTTTGTAGTGAGATCATTAAATCTGGAATGGCATCTATGTGACCTGGAGGACATGGTTTCTTGTTTTCCAATGAACATTAGGCAGCAGTGATGAATTCTATCTTTGTCGGCAAACTTTGGCCACCTGGGTCTAAGTGTCTGCCCGCGTGGACTGTGAAGTCATTTGGTCATCCTCCACTTTTCGTGGTGTTTCTGGCTGCTGCACTCGTAGTTTGGTGTTGCTTCAAAAAATACAAGGAGTTCATCAGGGACACAGTGCTGGAGGGAGTTCTGTCAGGTGTGGTGGGTCAGGGTATACAGGAGAAGGCACCAACCAGGATTCTATCCCACATAGCTTGCCCCCTTGACAAGAGCAACCTGATTCTGAACATTGCCCTGAAACCCCTCCATATAATAAGATGCCTTTACATATAAGGGTCTGCTGGCAGCAGCATGTCAGTCACAAGCCATTTGGAAGCCAAAGACAGATCCACATGGCCCCACCACAGATGTTTATCACACACCTTCACACCACTGCTCTAGGCCCACTACTCAGCAGGCTCCAATTTACTGGCATCTCTGTTCTACTCCATTTTCATGAAACCCAGTCAATCAAGGCATTGTCTGGTACACTCATGATCAGGAACCAGATATCCAAAGGTTCTCCAGTGCCACCTGGTCATGGGAATTTCAAAACTTGCATGGTATTTATCTAGCCGTTTTTCAAAAATGAATTTGAGACACTGTGGGTTTCAATTAATTCAGGAACCATTAAATGGTGAGGAAGCTCATTTCAATGAAAGCTCTAGAGAACTCTCATAGGCAAGGCTACCGAAACAGAGGCCAAATGGTAACATTAAGCCAGGCCCATTGAGGTCTACAATGTGAGTTCCATGTGTGTTTTGACTCTCAACTATGGCTGCCAAGTCTTTCAGAATAAAATCATGTGATATCCTTGCTGAGATTCCCAGTTTTCTGTGCAAAGCCACCCTGGGCCTAGATCACAGATACCAAGAGCGAATCTCATGCGTGGCCTCCTAAAATCCCAAAACAATTCATGGCAATACTTCACTGAGTTCAGTTCCAGAAAGCAGTCTCTAAGTGGAATCACACCAGAGTTCAAGCCCAGGTGAACACACTTATCTCTCCCAACTGACACACAAATGACCACAATTAAAACCAAAACACTTCTACATGGCCCTCATTTTCTTCCATATAGACACTCATCATAACCTCTGGCTTGAGGTTTTCATGAGGAGTGCAGTCCAAGACATTGTCCAATATAAGCTCCCTTGCCACTCATTTGCTAAAGTCAGGGTGGCCTGGACATCCTTTCTGTAAACCAGGCGTGATGAAATAGGCATGCTGTGAAGACTGCACCGCTTCTCTAATTTGAGGCCAACTGACTCAGAGGTTAAGATTCTTTATGTGAATTGGAGTCATGAGAAAACCCAAGCACCTCTGCAGGGCTTTGGAGAACTCCTTTTACCCAAAGGATCCCTATTGATGGAAGTCAGGAACCTCACAGAGGAAGGCGAGACGTCATTCACAAGGACTGCTCTTTTGGCCATTTTGGTTTTGGATGCACACATGGAATCTTTCTTTAGATCCATCAGGTGCTGAGAATTAAGCCACAGCCTCACACAGGGCCAAGAGGCTGAATCACACACATCCCTTTCCAAAGCAATAAAGCAAAGGGCCACAGGTGATGCCCATTCATTTCCATTTGAAAATTGTTTTCCTCAGGCTTCACAAAGGGGTGGCCTGAGGCAAAGAACTTCTTGAAATTAAGGGCAACAGAACATTATGTGAGTAAAAGGCTCAAAGCAGGGTTACTCCACTGAGACTTTACTGGTCACACTGATATCTGAGTTTTCCGAGATGCTCGCCATTCCCTTCAGCTATCCAGTACATGGCCATGTCACAGAGCTTGGAGGTGGTTTATATCTTGGACAAAAAACCATGAGCCAATTCTGGAGATTGGAAAGAATTCAGGAAGAAAATTGGAAATTAGGAAGATAGTAGGTGTTGCCCATCCTTAAGGAAAGCTGGAACCCATTCATAAATTGGGCAGGATGAATGCTGGGAAGTTTTCTACTAGACAGGACAAATACATTGATGCATTCTCTTTTCTAATGTATACAACCACGGACACACTGGAATACACAGACATAGAAACACTCGCCTTGTCAAACGTCTTACTAGAAACAGTACACTCCAAAAAAAAAAAAAAAAAAAACTAACCGCCTTTCCTACCTATTCTCAGAAGATGAGACAAAATCATAAACCCACAACCACACCCACAAAGGCACCTCCTTCCCCCAAGTAGGTCTGTGACTCTACGGAATGTCCTCTGACTGGTGGGCCATACAATGTTCCCCCGAAATGTCCTGTTCTGTCTCAGATCTGGTCTCTTTGGCCAACTCTTTTAAGTTGTCAGAAGCCAGTTTTGAGCCACTACCTGCTTTCTCAGGAAAGGCCCCTCTTTAGAGCTCTCCTTGCTTTTGGCATCATAATGTCAGTAGGAACAAAGAAAGACTGACTCTGTCTTTGGTAAATCCAAGCAAGTGAGCCCACTGGGACTGGGACTGGGACTGGCTCTGTGTGCCTGGCTTCCAGGATCCCAAGTTCAGAAAGATCCATCACCAAGGAAGTGAGGTGAGGTCACTTCCTTCAGGAACTGAATGAATTCACTGCCTTGTAAACCATTTTGTCCTAATAGTTGCTTCCAAGTGTCCCATTAGATGGAGGGTTCCCCTACTTCTTCTGAAATGTTCACAAGTTAGAATGGTATGTCAACCTTAGGAACCCAGGAATAGCTATCCACACAGGCCTGGTTTGGTCCTTCTCCTCTACATTAAGAAGAGAGAGGCAGATTCAGACACACCCCTTCATCCTGACCAGGGTGTTTGCCATGGAAGATGACTTTTGCTCTCTCAGGTACTTCATAGCTGACTATATCTTCTCCAGGGTTCATTTCTACATGGACCTTTGAAGTTCTCAGCAGGTGGAAGATCCCCTACATTCCTGTATTGTAAGACCAACTCTGTCCCTGCTTTTCATTAAATTTAGATTGAGGGAACAGTGTATTCTTAGGGTTAATGAAATGTTTGAATTGGGTTAGGAATCATTCTGCAGGATGAATAATGGTATTGGGAACCTGCAATATTTATAAAAATATAAAGGTTAAATATATGAATAAAAACAGAAATCTAGGTAATTTTGAAGCCTAGAGGGCATTGGGCCCTTGATTGGGATACTTAACTTTGATTTACGTTGTGCACAAATGTCTCAGAAAAATAGATATATAATGGCATAGGACCTTGTACCTTGGATGATTGAATGTCGAAGAGAACATCCAGTCAAAAACGGATAGTCGGTAGGATTAGGTAGATAGTAGGTTTAGGAAGAAGTGTTAGTATAGAATTTCTAATATATGTTCTATCACAATAGTGTTTTTGGTTAGAGAGTGAAAGTAAACACAACTTCATGTGAAGGGTCAGTCACAATGATGAACTGGGGAAAATATGTAGGAAACCACATATCAATAGAGACATAATGAAATCAGGCAAAGTATAAAGTGAGTGATATGATTAGGCATTTTCAACAGGGTAGAGTTTGAATATATAATCTTTGGAAGAAACAAATATGTAGTCACCAATAGGATTGATAATTTAGAGGATTAGGCAACATGGACAGGAATGTTTTTAGTAATCCATGTTCACTTTCCATTCAGACTTCGGTACAATCATAAGTGTGACATTTACTTTTTGTTTCCCGAATATTACTGTGATAAAATGTGTATGTAGATCTGGTGACATGAGTATTTCTTACACCATTTCTGGCAGTAATATTTAGAAGACATATACATAAGTATTGGTTGTACAAAGAGGTGTGCCCTGTGTCTATGAATATAGAGATAATGCGTGAATTGACCACACTGTGAATAAATAATATAGCGGGTTCCACTTTAAATAATGGATGGAATTGATATCTGAAAATATTTAAGATATCTTATATTGATATAAAATCATTCATTCCAACCAGTTATACATCTATTGTTAATATTAGTGTTATTGTTTATCATGAACGGTGTCTGAGTTTTGCTTCAAAAATGATTATGAAAATTGAAAATAATGTGTTTTGTAAAGAAGTCTCATGAAAAGACCAGTCAAGAAACATGGATGAAAACATGTGTTCTGAAGAAGGAATTGATTGAAAGTGAAACAAATGCCTATAAATTTGCGAAACTGTGGATGAAAAATATATCCTATGATGTGCATAAACTGAAGAAATCGTAATGTACCAGTGTTGAATAAAAGTGAACGTCAAAACACACAGCATGTCCCATTGGAATCTACTCGCATTGATTTTAAACTGGGTCAGTTACTGTAGAAATATTAGGATTTGTATGCACCATTCACTGAAGTTAGTTTTCACTAGTAGGAAAAAAATGTGTATTTCAGGTGGATGAATATTTCTGAGAATAATCATGTGAAAATTTGATTATAAATCCACATACATGAATATGAATGAATTTAGGGAGTGTGTAATAAGACACATATATTTCATATTTTAAAAAATCTGGAGACTGTATATATATATATATATATATATACACACAGACATTAAAAAGTAGCAATTTATATACCAATCGAAATTCACCATGTAATATAAATCATCCACAGATGCAAAAATATTCATTTTACTGAACATGGATTTATGTATAATGTTGTTCATTTGGAAGCTCACCCATAGGTTTAATTTTCTGTTCCAACAGTGTTTAGGAGCTGTGATGTCTTCTCGCAATTTGTAACTGCCAAGTAAGCCACCTCACGAGAATGTAGGAGTGGTACCAGGTAGGATTCTGTATGTGCATATAAAAATACATGTGCTGAATATGCTACAGAGAAAGGGAGACACAAATTCATACATTTATTTACTTTAAAAACACATGGAGAACTCTTTCAATAAAAAATTAACTAGATTTATACCTTCTACCCAATATAATGCAAAAGACAATTCCAACTACACACCATGCCTTCTCTGAACTGCTTGTATTTCTATTCCGTTTGGGTTATTTTACTCCATCATATTAGGATTGGTAGTCAGAGTCTAATAGGGTATATGTTAGTGTCAGGGATTTAGTATTCTGAATGGAAAATTGGAAAATGAATCCAATGTGTATGCAAATATGTGCTACACAAAATTTTTCCCACTCTCATCCAGAACAATGCCTTGACAATACTTTCACCCCAAGTAAGACACAATTAGGGAAAAAGAGTTAGGAATTCTGAGAATACAAATCTGGAATGGAATATGATCAGGAGTTCACAAACTTGGAGGTGGTAGAGGAGTTTCCAAAAGTAAGGGACAGGGTCAAAACTCTCCATATAACAAGATGCCTTTACATATAAGGGTCTGCTGGCTGCATTCTGTCAGTCACAAGGCATTTGGAAGCCAATGGCAGATCTAAATGGCCCCAGCGCATATTTTGTGTCACACACCTACCCACCACTGCTCTAGGCCCACTGCTCAGCAGGCTCCAACTTACTGGCATATCTGTTCTACACCATTTTCATGAAACCCAGTCAATCAAGGCACCGTCTGGTATACTCATGATCAGCAACAGGACATCCAAAGTTTCTCCAGTGCCACCTGGTCATGGGAATTTCAAAAATTTCATGGTATTTATCTAGCCATTTTTCAAGGATGAAGTTGGAGGAACTGTGGGTTTCAATTAATTCAGAAACCATTAAATGGTGAGGAAGCTCATTTCAATGAATGCTCTGGAGAACTCTCACAGGCAAGTCTTCCCAAAGAGTGGCCAAAAGGTCACATGAAGCCAGACCCATTGAGGTCTACAATGTGAGTTCCATGTGTGTTTTCACTCTCAACTATGGCTGCCAAGTCTTTCAGAATAAAATCATGTTATATCCTGGCTGAGATTCCCAGTGCTCTGTGGAAAGCCACACTGGCCTTAGATCTCAGTTTCCAAGGGTGACTCTCATGCGTGGCCTAATAAAATCCCAACAAAATTCATGGCAATACTGCTCTGAGGTCAGTTCCAGAACTCAGTCTATAAGGGGAGTCACACCAGAGTTCAAGCACAGGTGGACCCAGTCATCTCTTCCAACCACGATACAAATGTCCACAATTAAAACCAAAACACTCCCACATGGCCCTCATCTTCTTCCATATAGACACTCATCATTACCTCTGGCAGGAGGTTTCCATGAGGGCCACAGCCCACAACAGTGTCCAAAATAAGCTCCCTTTTCCCTCATTTGCCTAAAGTCTGTGTGGCCTAGACACCCTTCCTGTTAACCAGGAGTGATCAAATAGGCATGCCATTAATGCTGCTTTGCTTCTCCAATTTGAGGCCTAATTACTGTGCAGTTTAGATTCTTTATGTGAATTGGAATCATGAGAAAACCCATGCACCTATAGGCTAGCCTCTGCAGGGCTTTAAATATCTCATTTGACCCAAAGTATCACTATTCTCACTTAATGGAGGTCAGGAACTTTACATAGGAAGGCGAGAGACTTCATCTACAATATCTGCTCTTTTAGCCATTTTGGTATTGGATGCACACATGAGATATTTCTTTGGATCCATCTAGTGCTGAGAATCTAAGCCACAGCCTCACACAGTGCCAAGGGGCTGATTCAGACACATCCCTTTCCAAAGCAATTAAGCAAAGAGCCACAGGTGATGCCCATTCATTTCAATTTGAGAACTCTTTTCTTCAGGCTTCACAAAGGGGAGGCCTGAGGCAGAGACCTTCCTGACATTCAGGGCAATAAAACAATAGGTAAGCAAAAGGCACAAAGCAGGCTTTCTCCACTGAGACTTTACTGGTCATACTGATATCTGAGTTTTCTATGAAGCTCGTCATTCCCTTCAGGTATCCAGTACATGTCCATGTCACAGAGCTTGGAAGTGGTACATATCTTGGACACAAAAGCATGAGCCTATTCTTTAGAGAGGCCAGAATTCAGGAAGAAAACAGGAACTTTGGAGGATAGCAGATGTTGCCCATTCATAAGCCAAACAGCAGTCCATTCATAAATTGGGCAGGATGAAGGCTGGCAAGCTTTCTACTAGACAGGACACATCCATTGATGCATTCTCTCTTCTTATGTCTACAACCACGAACACCGTTTTATATACAGACATAAAAACACTCGCCTTGTCAAAGTACTTACCAGAAAGAGTTCACTCAATCCAACCAAACCGCCATTGATACCTATTCTCAGAACAAGTGAGAACCACAAAGCTACACCTACACCCACAAAGGCACCTCCTTTCCCTAAGTAATTCTGAGACTATTTGGATTGTCCTCTGACTAGTGGGCCACAGTATGTTCCCTTTAAATGGCATGTCCCCTCTCAGATCTGTCCTCCTTAGCCAACTCTGTAAAGTTGTCAGGAGCCAGCAGTGAGCAACTACCTTTTTTTCAGGAAAGGCCCCTCTTCAGAGCTCTCTTGGCATTTTTCCATTCTCACATCAGTAGGTACCAAGAAAGACTGACTCTGTCCTTGGTAAATCCAAACAAGTGGGACCACTGGGACTGGGACTGGGACTGGCTCTGTGTGCCTGGCTTCCTGGATTCCAAGTTCAGATAGTTCCATCAACAAGGAAGTGAGGTGAGGTCAATTCCTTCAGGAACTGAATGAGGTCACTGCCTTGGCAACCACTTTGTCCTAACATTTGCTTCCAAGGGTCCCATTAGATGCAGGCTGCCCCTACTACCTGTGACAGTTTCACAAGTTAGAATGGTATATCAACCATAGGCACCCGGGAACAACTCTCCAAACAGGCCTGGTTTGGTCCATCTTCTCTACATAAAATTTGAGAGCCTGATTCAGACACAACCCTTCATACTGACCAGGTTGTTTTCCATGGAAGATGACTTTTGCTCTCTCAGGTCCTTCATAGCTGCCTACATCTTCTCCAGGGATCATATCTGCATGGATCTTTGAGGTTCTCAGCAGATAAAAAATCCCCTACATTCCTGTATTGTAATACCAACTCTGTGCCTGCTCTTCTGTAAAGTTAGATTGAGGGAAGAGTGTATGGTTATGCTTAATAACATGTTTGATATGGGTTAGGAATTATTCTGCTGGATGAATAATGGTATTGGGAACCTGAGGTATTTATAAGAATATAGAGTTGGAATATTGTAATGGTCGGGCAGGCATAGGAGGAAGAGACCACCAAGAGACTGTCTCATGCAACAACAAAGGGTTTATTGAGGGTCCAGCATGCTGGGGCTCAGAGCTCACTTGAATAGAGCAGAGAGTCCTGAGAACAGCTTAAACAGCGCTTATATACTTTCCTTGGAGAGGGCAGGGAGAGAAATTTATTGATGCGTCAGGGAGAGTGGGCGGTTTGCTTTCAACGGGATGAGGGAGTACATTCTGCAGTTTGGCAGTTGGGGACAGCACATTCTGGGAACAAGATTAGCAAACAGTTCTCAAGATTTCAACAGTGTTTTATTAAGCATACAGAAAAATAGGAAGTGACAAGTACCTATTTTATTAACTTTTTATTCCACAATTCTTCTTCTAGTTACTTTTAATCATGAAAGTGATCATTGAAGGGTGTCACATTTTATGTCTCCTAGTGGGGTATATTGTTGTCTGATTACCATAAGTTTAACTTGTGCAATTTGAGCTTCGAGAAAGGAAACTACATGGTTGAGCCAACAGGGTCCTACAGTTAGTAATAATATGAGGATTATTAATGGACAGGCCTGGGCTGATGAAAGCATAGTTAACCAGAGGGACTGTGTGAACCAAGATTCAAACCACCCTTTTTGGGCCTCTCTCTCTCGTTGACACTCTTAAAGGCATTTTCTTAATATACTCATAGGTTCTTATACAACTCCAGTATGGTCGGCATAAAAACAACCTTCTTCCCTCAATGCAGCACAAAGTCCCCCTTCTCTCATGAAGAGAAGGTTTAACCCACGCCGTTCTGTAAAATAACTTCAGAGAGAGAGGTTAAACATTACTGTAAAGCTGTGATGGAGGTTTTATTATCTTTAATTTTTGGTCTATTGCTGCTTCTAATTGGGTCATTTGTTGTGTCCCATGGACTAGGGTTCCTGTGCTCACTCCTGCAGCAACTCCTATTCCTAATAGGATGGCTAAAGTGAGAGATACAGGTTCCCGGGGGAACCAGGTTGAATGCCCTCCGATTTGATCTTTAAATGAACATGCATCATCCTAGAACACTCTGGGAAACATCTGCACCATTACATAATTAATCACATCTGTTGACCATTTCATGAAAACATAAACAATGTTTAAGTATATAGAATTATACTGTTGTAGGTACGGAAAAGGAAAGGAACCTAAGATAGCACCAAAGACAGGGAAACAGCCCTATTTGGTTGCAATCGGATTTAGAGGGCATTGCTTCTGTTGTAATCAATTAATCTTCTGAACCCCAAGTTTAGGTAGTTTCAGAATCTGTACCCAACATGTAAGGGAAGGGGCTCAGAAGTTCACAGTCTGCAGAAGTTCACAAAAAGCAGTTTTTGTTTCTGTTATTTTTTCCTCTGTTCTGGGCAAGTTAACTTTTCAAAAACACTTGGGACAGGGAGAGCTTTTTTTTTCTCTTTTTTTCTCCCTGCCAGCTGTTACCATGGAGCCTAGTTGGTAACTTTTTTACTTAGAATTGTATCCATCTCTGTGAAGCCCCAGTTCAAGGCCAGAGGCCTTGTTCACTTATTTTGTGAAAAACTCGTAAGGAGGTGTCTAGTTTAGGAGTGCTGATTTTTCCAGCCACTGGCCAAGTAGAACAGGGCGACATGAAAACAGGGAGTTTATCTACATTGAATTCTTTTATAGGGACTCTTTTGCTGAAAGTCCTAAATTCAGCCATGGTGAAGACTTCTGGAGAAGGTCATATAAGATTTTTCTGTGGGCCTGGTAAAGAGGGGCAAGACGTGGAAAGCAAGGCTGAGAGCAGCTCCGTTTATCTGAGAATTAGGAAGGAGAGATGTAAAAGAATATTGGGAAAGGGGTTTGTGATTTTCCTGGCAACAAAAACTTGAGCAGTAGAACAGGTAGAGCAGAGGGGACACAGGAGTGAGTATCCCAAAAAGCCTGTGAGGGACTTTAAATTCTTAGTCACCTGTTTTCAGTGATGACAAAGCAACTTTAAAGGCCATTTTCATTAAATCTGGGATAGTGGTCTGAGGGATCTCCTCAACTGGTTTGAGCTTTGGGTTAGCTGGTAAGAGGACCTGATGGGACCTGCTCTGGGCACTGACTGGAGAAAAGAGGACTGAGTGGGTGGAGGGGTACCACAGTACCTGATACCTCAGCAAGGGGGTAATGGTCTGAGAACCGGCAGAGGTTTGGTTTTTTGATCTAGTAAACTGAGGGGTGAAGTCAGGTTGCTGAGGTGGGAGTGACAGCAGAGAGTCTGGAGCAGAAGGCTGAGGGTTAGGATCTATTGGAGAAGCATAGTTCAGGAGGTGAGCGAAGGAGGGAAAAGGTCTTCACATAGGGGAATCTCCTTCCACCCTTTTGAGCACTTGTAGAAGTTAAAAATGTCACGCAGAATTTGAGGATCGAGAGCCTTCTGGGGTCCATCGGTTTTGGTTGTCTAATTGGTAATATGGCCAATGCTGTGTACTGAATTTGATGGGGAGTTTGGGTTCCACCAGGCAGTCTCTGTATGCTAACATCCCCATGACTTATAGAAGAAGTTGGCTTTTCCCCCTCACAGCCGTGGCTGTTTGTGGCTTTGATAGTCTGCCATGCAAACATAGTAATCTGGGCTAGCCAACCTGCATCTTGCTCGCGTGTCCCTACATCCATAATGTTTGTTTCCATTATCTATGATACAGAAGGGATTTAATAGAATTTTAGTGCGATCCACTTTATCTGATATATCCCAATAGGAAAAACCTATAGCCAGCTGACAAATGTCTGGGTGGAGAGATGGCCACCAGGTCCCTATGGGGGCTGTATGCGAGATAGACCATACTTCTTCTCTAGTAGGATTTGTGATCAGCCATCGCTGCTGAACCACCTGATGAGGTTTAGGACTACTGGTGGCCAAGGGGAGAGTCTATAGCCTTATTCATATGGTGAATACACAATTTAAAAGGGTTACTAGTCATTTCCAGTTTCCAGCAAGAGTCTGGACAGAGTGCAGGCTTGAGATGAGAGGCATGGATCCAGGAATTGATTCCGTATACATTTACTGATGTAGGTGTTATAAGTAGTACCTGGTATGTTCCTTTCCAGTGGGGTTCCAGGAATGAAACCTGATGTCTTCTTATGTATTTGAAGTCTCTTACATTATATTGAAGTGGAGTCCCTGTGTCCCCAGTTTGGTAGGCCGTGGCCAGCTGTTTGAACAGATATCACTGAGTTCTTTCAAGAGCTTTAAGTCTGTAAAGCTAGGGTGTGTGGAAGGGATCCTTATGTCTTAGAGTTGGGGTTAGGTCCCTTACTGGAGGAAGGGCACCATAGATAATTTCACAGGGGGTGAGGTTACACAAAGAAACAGAGGGAGTATTTCTTGCATGAAACAGTGCATAAGGCAGGAGCATAGTCCAATCTTTTATGCAGGTCTCTAAGCTTAATTTCGTAAAGGTCTATTTAATGGTTCTATTTATTTTTTTCTAGCTGTCCTTAGTTCTGGGGTCTATAAGCATAATGTAACTACCAATTAATAACCAGGGTACTGGTTAACCTATTCTCAGAACATGAGACAAAACCAGAATTCCACACCCACACCCACAAAGGCACCTGCTTCCCCCAAGTACATCTGTGACTATCTGGAGTATTCTCTGACTGCTGGGTCATACTATGTTCCCCAAAAATAGCCTGTCTTGTCTCAGATCTGGTCTTCTTGGCCAACACTGCGAAGATTTCAGGAGCCAGCATGAGCCACTACCTGCTTTCTCAGGAAAGGCCCCTCTTCAGAGCTCTTCTGGCATTTGGCCATCCCCACATCAGTAGGTACCATGAAAGACTGACTCTGTCCCTGGTAAATCCAAAGAAGTGAGCCCACTAGGAGTAGGACTGGGACTGGCAATGGGTGCCTGGCTTCCTGGATCCCAAGTTCAGAGAGTTCCAACAACAAGGAAGTGACGTGAGGTCACTTCCTTCAGAAACTGAATGAGGTCACTCCCTTGGCAACCACTTTGTCCTAACAGTTGCTTCCTATGGTCCCTTGAGATGGAGGATGCCCCTACTTCCTGTAACACTTTCACAAGTTAGAATGGTATATAAACCATAGGCACTCAGGAACAGCTCTCCACACAGGCCTGGTTTGGTCCATCTTCTCTACATTTATAAGAGAGAGGCTGATTCAGACACAAACCTTTATCCTGACTAGGTTGTTTGCCATGGAAGATGACTTTTGCTCTCTCAAGTCCTTCATAGCTGCCTACATCTTCTCCAGGAATGATTTCTGCATGGACCTTTGAGTTTCTAAGCAGGTGGAAGATCACCTACATTCCTGTATTGTAAGACCAACACTGTCCCCGCTCTTCTGTAAAGTTAGATTGAGGGAACAGTGTATGTTAGGGTTAATAACATGTTCAATTTGGGTTAGGAATCATTCTTCGGGATGAATAATAGTATTGGGAAACTCTCTCAGATCTGGTCTCTTTGGCCAACTCTGTGAAGTTTTCAGGAGCCAGTGGTGAGACACTGCCTGCTTTCTCATGAACTGGCCCTCTTCAGAGCTCTCCTGGCATTTGGCCATCCTCACATCAGTAGGTACCAAGAAAGTCTGACTCTGTCCTTGGTAAATACAAACATGTGAGCCCACTGGGACTGGGACTGGGACTGACTCTGGGTGCCTGGCTTCTTGAAACCCCAGTTCAGAAAGTTCCATCACCAAAGAAGTGAGGTAGGTCACTTCATTCAGAAACTGAATGAGGTCACTGCCTTGGCAAACACTTTGTCCTAACAGTTGCTTCCTAGGTTCCCATGAGATGGACTCTGCCCCTACTTACTGTGACACTTCAAGCTAAGAATTGTATATCAAAAATAGGCACCCGGGAACAGCTCTCCACACATGCCTGATTTTGTCAAACTTCTCTACATTAAGAAGAGAGAGGCTGATTCAGACACATCCCTTCATTTTGACCTGGTTGTTTTCCATGGAAAATGAATTTTTCTCTCTCAGGTCCTTCATAGCTGTCAACATCCTCTCCAGGGATCATTTCTGTAAGGAACTTTGAGGTTCTCAGCAGGTGGAAGATCCCCTACATTCCTGTATTGTAAGACAAACTGTGTCCCTACTCTTTTGTAAAGTTAGATTAATGGAAGAGTGTATGGTTAGGATTAATAACATATTCGATTTGAGTTAGGAATCATTCTGCAGGATGAATAATGGTATTGGGAACCTGCGATATTTACAAGAATATATAGGTTAAATGTAAGTATGAAAACAGAAATCTAGGTAATATTTGAAGCCCAGAAGGGAATTGGGCCTTTGATTGTGACACTTAGCTTTGAATTATGTTCTGCACAGATGTCTCAGATAAATCGATATAAAATGGCATAGGACCTTGTACCTTGGATGATTGAATGTCGAAGAGATCATCCAGTCAAAAGGGGACAGTAGGTAGGATTAGAAAGATAGTAAGTAAGTTTAGAAAAAAGAGTGGGTATAGGAATTTGACCAAAAGTTCTTTAGCAATAGGGTTTTGGTTAGTGAGTGAATGTCAATGTCAGCACATGTGAAGAATGAGTCACAGTGATGAACTGGGGAAAATATGTAGGAAAGCAGATATCAATAGAGACATTATGAAATCAGACAAAGTATAAAGTGAGTGATAGTATTAGATATTTTAAACAGGGTTGAGTTTGAATATACAATCTTAGGAAGAAACAAATATGTAGTCATTAATAGGATTGACATTTGAGAGCATTAGGCAAATTGGACACGGATTTTTTTAGTAATCCATGTTTACATTCTATTTAGTCTTTGGTACAATCATAAGTGTGAACTTTGCATTTTGTGTCCAGAATATTACTGTGATAAAATGTATATGTAGATCAGTTGACATGAGTATTTCTTCCACCATTTCTGGGAGCAATATTTTGAAGACATATAAATTAGTATTGGGGGTACAAAGAGGTGTACCCTGTGTCTATGTATGTAGTGATAATGAATGAAGAGACCATACTGTGAATAAATAATATAACTGATTACACTTTAAATAATCGATTGAATTGATATGTGAAAATATGCAGAAAATCTTATATTGATATACAATCCTTAATTCCAACCAATTATACATATAATGGTAATATTACTTTTATGGTTTATCATGACGGGTGTGTGAGATTTGCTTCAAAGTGATAATGGAAATTGAAAATAATGTGTTTGGAAAGAAGTCTCATGAAACGAGCAGTCAAGAAACATGAAGGAATACTTGTGTTCAATCAGGAAGTGATTGAAAGTGAAACAAATGCCTATCAATTTGATAAATTGTGGATGAAATATTTATCCTATGATGTGCATAAACTGAGAAATAGTAATGTACCGGAGTTGAATAAAAATGAACGTCAAAATACACTTCATGTCCCATAGGAATCTATATGCATTGATGTTAAACTGGGTCAGTTACTGTAGAAATATTAGGATTTGTATGCACCATTCACTGAAGTTTGTTTTCAGTACTAGGAAACAAATATGTATTTCAGGTGGATGAATATTTCTGATAATAATCTTGTGAAAAGTTGATCATAAATCCACATATATGAATATGAATGAATTTAGGGAGTGTATAATAAGACACATATATTTCATATTTTGAAAAATCTGGAGAGTATATATATATATATATATATATATATATATATATATATATATATATATAACACACACACAGACATTAAAAAGTAGCAATATATATGGCAATCTAAATTCACCATGAAATATATATCATCCACAGATCCAAAAATATTCATTTTACTGAACATAGGTTTATGTATAATGTTGTTCAACTAGGAAGCTCACCCATAGGTTGAATTTTCAGTTCCAACAGCATTTAGATTGAGTGATCTATTCTCACAAATTGTATCTGCCAATTCATCCACCTCACAAGAAAGTACGTGTGGTACCAGATAGGATTTGATATGTGCATATAAAAATACATGTGCTGAATAGGCTACAGAGAAAGGGAGACCGGAATTCAAATATTTGTTAACTTTCAAAACACATGGAGAACTATTTCAATTGAAAATTTGCTAGATTTATAACTCCTACACTATATAATGCAAAAGGCAAGTCCAACTATGCACCATGCCTCCTCTGAACTGCATGTATTTCTATTTTGTTGGGGTAATTTATCTCCATCATATTAGCATTAGTAGTCAGAGTCTAGTAGGGTAGGGCTTAGTGTCAGGGATTAAGTATTTCGAATGGAAAAATAGATAATGAATCCAATGTGTATGCAAAAAATCTTCCCATTCTCATTCAGAACAATGCCTTGACATTACATTCGCCCCAAGTAATACAAAATTAGAGAAGAAGAGTTAGAAAATCTGTGAATACATATCTGGAAAGGAAAATGCTCAGGAGTTCACAACCTTGGATGTGGAAGGGGAGTTTCCAAAAGTAAGGGACAGGGTTGATAGACCCAACCTGATCATTTATTAAAATTGGGAGCCCACTTGCCAGAAAGCCATGATAAGATAATTTTGGCTTTATTATAAATTACTGCAAATTCTGAATCTGCTTGGAATGTTTGCCCATGCCTTAAACTCACCCATGCCTTGCTCTCTGACCAGATTGCAGCCCTCTCTGAAACTTTAGTGACACCTCATAAATATTTTCTTTCCCTGGCCAGACAACGAGATTCTGAGGTTTTAATGGTCCTCATAATTTCTGATGTTGGGGTGAGCAAAAAAAAAAAAAAATGTAAACTACCGTTAGTGTGATGATTGTTAAAGTTCTGTTATCTGTAACCCCCTTTTTGTGTATCTTTCTGGGCTATATAGCTGGGCTATACGAAAGGTGGGTTTGCTGTCTTGTTCCCGCCATTTTGGGAGGGAGAGGTAGCCTTTCACTTTGAAATAATAAGCTTGCCCTAATTTGATTTTACTAGGAGTCAGTGGTCTTTACATGCGTTCCTTGTCTAATATTTTGGAGTTCCCCAGTGAGATGACCCTGCCGGACCAGATCACAAGACCAGACTGCTGTAAATTCTGAAGCTGGCCTTACTTCCAGGGCTCCAAGCTTGAGAGCAACTCTAGGGTTTGTGCAACTTGAGATGTTCCAAGGCCTTGGAGTTAGCCTTCAGTTCAGGGAGCACTGCAGTGAACCACCGCATTAAAACTATTAGCAAGCACCTGGTGGAGGAGGCATCCATAGGTAATTGGTGCCTTAATAATATCTGATATCCGGTTAAGAGAGATCTCTTCTGATGACAGAGAGGTGGACTGAGGAGGCTCACATATACTCCTGTCTGGGACAGTAACAAGAATCATTCTGTCATCTGTCCTGTTCTCTAGGGAATTCATCTGGAAGGGTAGAGAGGTGCCAACGGGCACGCATGCGCTCCTACCGGGAGCTTTAGGAAGACATTGCATTGCTCCTCTGTTTTTCTGTTTCGGCGCCGGATTTCTGTTTTTTTTTTTTTGTTGTTGTTGTTGTTGTTGTTGTTTTGTTCTGTGTTCTATATGTTTTTTGTTTGTTTGTTTTTGTGCATTTTGTTGTGTGATTTCTGTGGTGAAAACTTAAGGATATCGGACATGAAAATGGGTAAAAAGCAAGTAAGCCTGACACACTTTGGACTGAGTTTAAAGGAACTGCAATGAACTTTACACCCATTTGTTTAGCAGTATGAGAGAAGCCCCTAGCTGGCTGCCTGAAGCACACTCACTGCAGAGGGCAGTGCCTGCGGGGGACCTAAGAACTGAGTATCTCCCAGGTTAACAAGTGAAACTCCTTTAAAATCCCTTGTCCCTCCAGATAAAGAGAGTCACAACCTTTTGGCAGAGTCCCTGTGTTTATCTTTGTTAGCAAAGCAATAAACCTTCCTTTTTCTTTTTCTCAAAACCCTGTCCTCATTTTTAAATTGGCATTAATTGGCTTCAAGTTCAGGAACCCAACTTTAAGTTACAAATTTTGATAACCCACCTGCACCCTGGAACTTTTTGAGAGCTGACTACCGAAATGTTAGGAGATGGAGCATGCTTGTGGTGGAACTGAACCAGAGGAGCAAATCCTGTAAGTAAAAGGAGGGACTGAGGGACTCCCAGCAGCTGCTGAAGCCTTATTTTTTCAGAGAATTCCCTAGGTCTTTCCCTGCAATTAAACGATAATGCCACCTCTGTCTTCTTAAAAAAGAGAGGAAAAAAAGGGGACACTAAATGCAGGAAAGTCACCATGGAGACCCTTGATTTTACATTTCAGGATGCTCCTCTGTGAAAACATCTGGTCCCCTTGTGAGGACATCTGTGGTGCAACTGGTGTAGGAGATTTTTCTCTTATCTGCTCTGTTTTAAAGGCTTCTCTCTGTCAGTCATAGTCTGGAGCTCCTTTCTGTCTGTTGTGTGTCTTTGTTTCTGGCCCTTTAAGACATGTGCAATAATGTGTTGATATTATATATTGTTTCTTGGGAATGATTTTACCTGAATGTGTGTCTAAATGATGATGTTTTATTGTAACAATCTGGTAGCTCATTGGGTTTTTGAAGCATTGCAGAATCTTGCCGTTAAAAGTCAGGTTCAAATAATTTTTAGTTTATGATTTCAGATAATTCATGCCAGAGAATTTAAATACTTAGGATGTAAAACTAAAGAACTCTACTTCCAAGTTGGCAAGAAATTTCCCAATCATTCAGTCTTTTTTTTTTTTTTTTTCACCAATTTTTAATTGAGTAGCCTGGGAAAATGTCACTGTGTGTATCAGTGCATTAATTTGGACAAAGATAGTAAATCATAGCATGGTTTCTGTTAACAACACAAGATGTAAAGATATAAAATTTTGTAAATTTTGTCTTAAACTTGTATCAAAATTTTCAACATCCTCTCTGGAAAATTATGGTTAAAATGCGTTAGGCCTGAGGTGTCTGCTCAGAATAGCAGTTTTTTCCTGCTTCTTCCAGACCTCAGCCAGGACTTAGATTGAAATGCAAATGAAAGAAGCCTGCAAGATCAGTAGGAGAATGATATGAGGCTTAAGAAAAAAAAAAGTAAATAGTATGATATTTACTAATTTCTGGTCAGTTATTTTTTCTAGGACTCTTATTTTTTTTCCTTAAATCTTTAATTTTTTTAACTCATAATTTTGATCCTACAGACCTAGGTTAATGTTTTTCTGATCATTTCTATCTTTGACCAACTGTGGAGTTTTTGAAACATGGCAATGGAGATTTCACCTGCTAAAAGCTACAAGGCCTTTACTATTATTATGTGTGCACACTTTTGTTATTTGTTGTATGTCTATATATATATATATATATATATATATATATATATATATATATATATATCCTTAATCATATATATGATACAGAAATTAACATATATAAGGAGCGCTCATAATAAAAAAAGCACTCATAAAAACAAATTTTAAGGGATGCCCTCTCTCACCACTTCTATTCAACATAGTTCTCGAATCACTGGCCAGAGCAATTAGACAGACGAAAGAAATTAAAGGCATAAAAATAGGAAAAGAAGAACTCAAATTATCACTATTTGCAGATGACATGATTCTATACCTAGCAGACCCCAAAGGGTCTACAAAGAAAGTATTAGAGCTAATAAATGAATTCAGCAAAGTGGCAGGATATAAAATCAACACGCATAAATCAAAGGCCTTCCTGTATATCAGCCAAAAATCCTCTGAAGTGGAAATGAGGACAACCACCCCATTCACAATATCCTCAAATAAAATAAAATACTTGGGAATCAACCTAACAAAAGAGGTGAAAGACTTATTCAATGAAAACTACAGAACCCTAAAGAGAGAAATAGAAGAAGATCTTAGAAGATGGAAAAATATACCCTGTTCATGGATAGGTAGAACTAACAACATCAAAATGGCGATATTACCAAAAGTTCTCTATAGGTTTAATGCAATGCCAATCAAAATCCCAACTGCATTTCTTGTAGAAATAGAGAAAGCAATCATGAAATTCATATGGAAAAATAAAAGACTCAGAATAGCAAAAACAATGGTAAGCAGGAAGTGTGAATCAGGCGGAATAGCTATACCAGACTTCAAACTATACTACAGAGCAATAGTAACAAAAACAGCATGGTACTGGTACCAAAACAGGTGGGTGGACCAATGGTACAGAATACAGGACACAGAAACCAATCCACAAAACTACAACTATCTTTTATTCGATAAAGGGGCTAAAAGCATGCAATTGAAGAAGGATAGCATCTTCAACAAATGGTGTTGGGAAAACTGGAAATTCATATGCAACAAAATGAAACTGAATCCCTTTCTCTCGCCATGCACAAAAGTTAACTCAAAGTGGATCAAGGAACTTGAAATCAAATCAGAGACATGGCGTCTGATAGAAGAAAAAGTTGGCTATGATCTACATACTGTGGGGTCGGGCTCTAAATTCCTCAATAGGACAGCCGTAGCACAAGTGTTAATAACTAGAATCAACAAATGGGACTTACTCAAACTAAAAAGTTTTTTCTCAGCAAAAGAAAGAATAAGAGAGGTAAATAGGGAGCCTACGTCCTGGGAACAAATCTTCACTCCTCACACTTCAGACAGAGCCCTAATATCCAGAATATACAAAGAACTCAAAAAATTAGACAATAAGATAACAAATAACCCAATCAACAAATGGGCTAAGGACCTGAACAGAAATTTCTCAGAGGAGGACATACAATCAATCAACAAGTATATGAAAAAATGCTCACCATCTCTAGCAGTCAGAGAAATGCAAATCAAAACCACACTAAGATACCATCTCACTCCAGTAAGATTAGCAGCCATTAGGAAGTCAAACAACAACAAGTGCTGGCGAGGATGTGGGGAAAAGGGTACTCTTGTACATTGCTGGTGGGACTGCAAATTGGTGCGGCCAATTTGGAAAGCAGTATGGAGATTTCTTGGAAAGCTGGGAATGGAACCACCATTTGATCCAGCTATTCCCCTACTCTGTCTATTCCCTAAAGACTTAAAAAGAGCACACTATAGGGACACTGCTACATCCATGTTAATAGCAGCACAATTCACAACAGCAAGACTGTGGAACCAACCTAGATGCCCTTCAATAGACGAATGGATAAAAAAAAATGTGGCATTTATACACAATGGAGTATTACTCTGCATTAAGAAATGACAAAATCATAGAATTTGTAGGGAAATGGATGGCATTAGAGCAGATTATGCTAAGTGAAGCTAGCCAATCCCTCAAAAACAAATGCCAAATGTCTTCTTTGATATAAGGAGAGTAACTAAGAACAGAGTAGGGACGAAGAGCATGAGAAGAAGATTAACATTAAACAGGGATGAGAGGTGGGAGGGAAAGGGAGAGAGAAGGGAAATTGCCTATAAATGGAAGGAGACCCTCAGGGGTATACAAAATTACATACAAGAGGAAGTGAGGGGAAAGGAGGAAAAATGTAAGGGGGGAGAAATGAATTACAGTAGAGGGGGTAGAGAGAGAAGAGGGGACGGGATGGGGGAGGCGGGATAGTAGAGGATAGGAAAGGCAGCAGAATACAACAGACACCAGAATGGCAATATGTAAATCAATGGTTGTGCAACTGATGTGATTCTGCAATCTGTATATGGGGTAAAAACGGGAGTTCATATCCCACTTGAATCAAGTGTGAAATATAATATATCAAGAACTATGTAATGTTTTGAACAACCTACAATAAAAATTAATTAAAAAAAAGATTGGAACAATAAAAAATGGAAAAAAAAAGAAATAATAAGCTTGCATTAATTTGATTTTAATTGGAATCAGTGGTCTTTTTTTTATTGGTTGTTCAAAACTTTACAAAGCTCATGATATATCATCTTTCATACATTTGACTCAATTGGGTTTTGAACTCCCATTTTTACCCCAAATACAAATTGAAGAATCACATCGGTTACACACTCACATTTTTACATAATGGCATATTAGTGACTGTTGTATTCTGCTACATTTCCTTTCCCCTACTATCCCCCCTGCCCTCCCCTCCCATCATCCCTCTCTACCTCCTATGCTGTTGTTCAATTCTCTCCCTTGTCTCCCCCCTTTCCCCTCACATCCTCTTCTATGTAATTTTGTATAATATTGAGGGTCTCCTATCATTTCCTTATGCTTTCCCTTCTCTCTCCCTTTCTCTCCCCCCAATCGTCTTTGTTTAATGTTAATCTTTTCCTCATGCTCTTCCTCCCTGTTCTGTTCCTAGTTGCTCTCTTTATATCAAAGAAGACATTTGGCATTTTTTTTAAGGATTGGCTAGCTTTGCTTAGCATAATCTGCTCTAATGCCATCCATTTTCCTGCAAATTCTATGATTTTGTATTTTTAATTGCTGCATAGTACTCCATTTTGTATAGATGTCACTTTTTTTTTATCCATTCATCTATTGAAGGGCATCTAGGTTGGTTCCACAATCTAGCTACTGTGAGTTCTGCCTCTATGATCATTGATGTGGCTGTATCCCTATAGTACGCTCTTTTAAGATCCTCAGGGAATAGTCCGAGGAGGGCAATAGCTGGTTCAAATGGTGGATCCATTCCCAGCTTTCCCAGGTATCTTCATACTGCTTTCCAAATTGGCCTTATCAATTTGCAGTCCCACCAGCAGTGTACAAGTGTACCCTTTTCCCCACATCCTCGAAAACACTTATTGTTGTTTGACTTCCTAATGGCTGCTAATCTTACTGGAGTGAGATGGTGTCTTATGGTGGTTTTGATTTGCATTTCTCTGACTGCTAGAGATGGTGAGCATTTTTCCATGTACTTGTTGATTGATTGTATGTCCTCCTCTTTGAAGTGTCTGTTCAAGTCCTTGGCCCATTTGTTGATTGGGTTATTTGTTATCTTATTGTTAAATTTTTGAGTTCTTTTTATATTCTGAATATATATATATCTGAAGTGTGAGGGGTAAAAAATTGTTCCCAGGATGTAGGCTCTCTATTTACCTCTCTTATTGTTTCTCTTACTGAGAAAAATTTTTTTAGTTTAAGTAAGTCCCATTTATTTATTCTTGCTATTAACTCTAGGGCTATGGGCGTCCTATAAGAAATGTGAAGCCCGGCCCAACAGTATGTAGATCATAGCCAACATTTTCTTCTATCAGATGCTGTGTCTCTGATTTGATACCTAGCTCCTTGATCCATTTTGAGTTAAATTTTGTGCATGGTGAGAGAAAGGGAGTCAGTTTCATTTTCTTGCATATAGATTTCCAATTTTCCCAGCACCATTTGTTGAAGATGCTATCCTTCTCCCAATATGATTTTAGCCCCTTTATCAAATATAAGGAAATTTAAATTTTGTGGATTAGTCTCTGTGTCCTCTATTCTGTACCATTGGTCCACCTGCCTGTTTTGGTACCAGTACCACACTGATTTTGCTACTATTACTTTATAGTACAGTTTGTACTCTGGTATCGCTATACTTTCAGATTCACACTTCCTACTTAGGATTGCTTTTGCTATTCTGGGTCTTTTGTTTTTCCATACGAATTTCATGGTTGCTTTATCTATTTCTACAAGAAATGCCATTGGGATTTTAATTAGCATCGCATTGAACCTGTAAAGAACTTTGGGCAATAACGCCATTTTGATGATGTTAGTTCTGCCTATCCATGAACAGGGTACATTTTTCCATCTTTTAAGATCTTCTTCTCTCTCTCATTTTAGGGTTCTGTAGTTTTCATTGTTTAAATGTTTCAACTCTTGTGTTAGGTTTATTCTCACGAATTTTATTTTCTTTGAGGATATTGTGAATGGAGGGGTAGACCTCATTTCCATTTCAGAAGTTTGTTGCTGATATACAGGAATTCCTTTTATTTATGCGTGTTGATTTTATATCCTGCCACTATGCTGAATTCATTTATTAACTCTAGCAGTTTCCTTGTAGACCCTTTTGGGTCTGTTAAATATATTATCATGTCTTTTGCAAATAGTTATAATTTAAGTTCTTCTTTTCCTATTTTTATGCCATTAATTTCTTTTGTCTGTCTAATTGCTCTGGCTAGTATTTCAAGAACTAATTTGAATAGAAGTGGTGATAGAGGGCATCCGTGTCTTGTTCCAGAATTTAGAGGGAATGCCTTCAGTTTTTCTCCATTTAGGATGATGCTAGCCTGAGGTTTAGCATATATAGCTTTTACAATGTTGAGGAAAGTTTCTGTTATCCCTAGTTTTTCTAGTGTTTTGAACATATAGGCATTCTGTACTTTGTCATTTTTTTTTTTCTGCATCTATCGAGATGATCATATGGTTCTTGTCTTTAAGTCTATTGATGTGGTGAATAGTATTTACTGATTTCCGTATATTGAACCAGCCTTGCATCCCAGGGATGAATCCTACTTGATCATGTTGCAAAATTTTTTTGATATGCTTTTGTATTTGGGAATCAGTGGTCTTTTCTTGTGTCCTGGTCTAACATTTTGGAGTTCCCCAGTGAGATGACCCTGCCCCACCAGAACACAAGACCAGGCTGCTGGAAATTCTAAAGCTGGCCTTCCCTCCAGGGCTCCTGGCTGGAGAGCCACTCTAGGGGGTGTGCAATTTGAGATGTTCCAAGGCCTTGGAGTGAGCCTTAGGTCCGGGGAGCACTGTAGTGAACCAACGCACTAAAACTATGAGCAAGCACCTGGTGGAGGAGACCACCATAGGTAAGTGGCGCCTTTGTAACATCTGATATCCTGCAAGGGTAATCTCTTCTAATGACATAGAGGTGGCCTGGGGAGGCTCACATATACTCTTGTCCAGGACAGTAATGAAAATTGTTCTGTCCTCTATTCTGTTCTGTGGGGAATTTTTCTGGAACGGTAGAGAGTTGCGGATGAGCAAGCACACGTTCCTACCCCGGAGCTTTAGCAAGATGTTGTATTGATCCTCTGTTTTTCTGCTTCGTTGCTTGGTTTCTGTATTTTTGTGTTTTGTTCTGTGTTCTATATGTTTATTATTTGTTTGTTTTTGTGCGTTTTGTTGTGTGATTTCTGTGGAAAAAATTTAAGGATATTGGACGTGAAAATGGGTAACAAAGCATGTAAGCCTAACACCCCTTTGGAATGTGTTTTAAGGAACTACGATGAACTTTATCCCCGTTTGTTAAGCAGGATGAGAGAAGCCCCTAGCTGGCTGCCTGGAGCACACCCACTGCACAGGCCAATGCCTGTTGGGGACCTAAGAACTGAGTATCTTCCAGGTTAACAAGTGAAACTCCTTTAAAACACCTTGTACCTCCAGATCAAGAGAGTCACAAACATTGGGCAGAGTCCCCTGTGTTTCCCCTTTGTTAGCAAAGAAATAAACCTCCCAATTTTTTTTGCAAAAACCTGTCCTCATTTTTAAATTGGCATTAATTGGTGTCAATATCAGGAACTGAACTTTAAGTTACAAATTTTGATACACCACCCCCCCGCCGCCCGCCCCGGAACTTTTTGAGAGCTGACTACTGAAATGTTAGGAGATAGAGCGTGCTTGGGGTGGAACCAAACCAGAGGAGCTAATCCTGTAAGTAAAAGGAGGGACTGAGGGACTCTCAGCAGCTGCTGAAGCCCTGTTGCTTCAGGGAATTTCCTCCTCCTTCCCTGCACTGTAAGGATTATGCCACCTTTGTCTTCTTAAAAAATAGAAAAAGAAAATGGGGACACTAAATGCAGTAAAGTCACCATGGAGACCCTTGATTTTACATTTCAGGTTGGCCCTCTGTGAAAACATGTGGTCCCTTTGTGGGAACATCTATGATGCCACTGGTGTAGGAGATTTTTCTCTTATCTGCTCTGTTTTAAAGGCTTCTGTCTGTCAGCCATACTCTGGAGCTCCTTTCTGTCTGTCTTTTGTTTTTGTATCTGGCCCTATAAGACATGTGCAATAATGTGTTGATATTTTAAATTGTTTCTTGGAAATGATCTTAGATGAATGTGTGTCTAAATGATGATGTTTTATTGTAACAATCTGGTATCTGAATGGGTTTTTGAAACATTGCACAATCTTGCAGTGAATAGTCAGGTTTTGGTAATTGTTTAGTTTATGATTTTAGATAATTCATGCCAGAGAACTTAAATACTTACAATGTAAAACTAAAGAACTCTACTTCCAAAATGGCAAGTAACTTCCCAATCAGTCCGTCTTTTTTTTTTTTTTTTTTCACCAATTTTGAATTGGGTAGCCTGGGAAAATGTCACTGTGTGTACCAGTGCATTAATTTGGAGAAGGATAGTAAATCATAGTATATCTTTTGACAAAACAAGATATAAAGATATAAAATTTTGTGAATTGTATTTTAAATTTCTATCATAATTTTCAACATCCTAACCTGAAAATTATGGTTAAAATGCCTTAGGCCTGAGGTGTCTGCTCAGAATAGCAGTTTTTTCCTGCTCCTTCAAGACCTCAACCAGGAATTATGTTGAAATGCAAATGAAAGAAGTCTGCAAGCTCAGCAAGAGACTGATCTGAAGCCTAAGGGGGAAAAAAACGGTAAATTCCATGGTATCTGCTAAAGACTGGCCAGTCATTTTTTCAAGGACTCTTATTTTTTTCCTTAGATTCTTTATATTTTTTGAACTCATGATTTTGATCCTACAGACCTAGGTTAATGTTTTTCTGATCAGTTCTATCTTTGACCAACTGTGGAGATTTTGAAACATTCCGATGGAGATTTCACCTGCGAAAAGCAACAAAGCCTTCATTATTATTATTTGTGCCTCTTTTGTTACGTATTGTATGTCTATATATAATATATATATATATATATATATATATATATATATATATATATATATATATATATATTAGTATATCATATATATGATACACAAATACACATATATATGGAGCACTCATTTAAAAAAGCGGTCATAAAAACAAATGTTAAAAAGTGGATCCAAAGATTTTTAATTAAAATGATTAAAATGGTTCAATTTAAATTGGTTAACCAGATAAAAATAAATGTCTTTATATTTAAGCTTACAAGTTTTTCTAGGTGTTCAAAAATCTAATAAAATATTAATGTTGACAAAAGATATAATATGCCTTGGTTCTAGGACTTTTCCTTCAACCAAAAAATGGTTTAAACTGTTCAATACATTTGTCTAATATTTTGATAAATAAATAAAGTAAATTTGATATGGTATTACTCACTCATGAGTACTTTTGATTGACATCTGATTAATTTACTAAGGTCTGTATAAGTTTGTACTAAAATCTGTATAAGATTTTAAAAATCAGTCATGTTTTAAAGAGACAAAAATTTCTTAAACATAAGTTTACATATAACATTTTATTTATGAAGTTTTATTTTTTCTAGAGCAAGCAACCATAAAAATTAAACAACTGATTAAATAAGAACTGTTATTTTAGAGCACTGTACTGCCATTTCTTTAAAAGCTAAATTTGATTAATGAAGAAACATCAATGTAATTGTGATGCTATTAATATGCTCATGTCTTCCAGGTTTACAATTCTATAAGGTAGAAACTTTAAAAGAGTATTATATCAAGCTGGTGTTCTGAAGCTGTATGGTAAAAACAATTTATTGGGGATTTATTTACCTGTTATCAATAAGATACGAAAAGTTTTATGTTACTTTTTACATTGGGGAACAATTTAAATATATTTTTAAGTTAATGAGAGCCTAATCTATGTAAAGGTAAAAAACTTTCAGCCTTTCTTTAATTAATGTTTTAAATGTGATAGCATATGGTGTTAGCTAATGTTCATATAACCTCAAACAATTTATGTAAACTTTGTAAAATGATATTTAAAAAACAAAAATCAGCTTTAGACCTATAAAACTTAATATTTATAAAGAGCCATGCCTTCCTTGAGATATGGCTCTTTGTCCGATCTTACTACATGTGAGAATGACTACGAAAGCAGTAGGTAAGATTTTATTTCAATTAAAGTTATGTTCAAAAGTCGTTTTTTTTTTCTGTCAAGATTACTAGGATCTCAAACAGGGGATATAATGTAAAACTCAGCCAAAAAATTCAGGGTAGCTGTTACGCTACCCTGTTATTCTTGTTAAAAAATTTTATTTTGTAATTTCCTTATAAGTGATCTTATAAGATTCTCTGTTATTGTTTTAGAGAAGTGTTGCTTTAAGAACAAAACATTGGTTCATTTAAGATAATAAGTTGTCACCTAAAAGATAGACAGAATAATACAGATCCCAATTAATAAAAAGATAAATAGTTATAAAGGTATAGCCATTAAAGCTCAGTACTATTAATACAAGTCTGTTAAATTCTATTCACTGGATTTTTAAGATTAGGATTTAAAATTAAAGTTAAATGAAAAGGGCCAAGAAAACCAATATTTGGCTCTTGCCCTCTGAGTCAGTCTGAATCCAGGGAACAGGGGACTTCTCTAAAGAGCTTTGCAACTCTGGGCCACATAACCTCCCGATCAGGGAGATTAATGAGACCACTGGAGAACAGAAAGCCAGTCAGTGCATTTGCTACGAAGAGAAGAGTCATCAGAGAAGGGAGACATCCCTGATGCTTCCGAGAAAAGCCACATGGTCAAGCATGACCTGGACCCACCTATCACAAATGGCACTAGTGGAACTGAGAAGCTGCTCTCAAGTTTCCCCAGGAATTACTCCCATAAAATCTCAGCTGACTGGTAACAATAGATAGAAACAAAAGTCAGTTTGACTGTGTCATCTTAAACACTTAGCAAAGACAGTTACAACCAAAATACAGCCATTCCTGGGCATTTTAATTAATAATAATAATAATAATAATAATAACAATATTTTAAGGTATACACTTTATGTTAGCCTCCCAAAATAAGTAAGACTAGAGGCTACAAAGAAGAATTCTCAGACAGGAATGCCTGATAACTATAAAAAGAGACTATCAAGAGGAGCTGCCAGAGGCAGAAGTATTTAGTTTAAGGCCTACAGATATTTCTAACCTACAGAGGTAGGCTTGGTATTTGCTAGTATATTTATCCAGCCATTGAGTAACAGAATTAAAGGTTTCTCTATTAGACACAGAGGTCATACTAGTAAAAGTTTTGAAAGATCAGATGACATTAAATTATTAAACTCTATCCTATGGGGAGGGACAACTTTAACACTAAAATTTAAATGTTATGTTGACAGTCCAGATAACTGGGAATATTAAAGACTGGTGAGGAAACTTCTATACAGTCACATGTTCCAGCTGCTGCAACATTATTCAGTACTCATGGTTTTTGTTTCTCTCATAGAAGAACCCATTCCCAGATGACGTTACAACCTATTATTCCCCAACCAGACTTCAAACCGAACTAACTTCTAAAAGGCAACTCATGTCCCTCAACTGACTTATAAAAGGCAACTCATATCCCTTATGCCATGCCCCCTCACATCACCCTCTCTCAGCTTAGAAGAAACAAAAATGAGTGATGCTTCTGTTCTTAAAACAATGGAGTCAAAAATAAATAGACTATAATTATAAGTAATTAATTAAGTCAGGTAAAACCAGGGAGACTGGTTTTTGTAGAGTTCTAAAAATTTGGAGACTGTTGCCTGAGGGATTAAAATTCCCTCAGTGCTCTTTACCTAACCTATCAAAGATTTGAAAGGCACACATTAGAAAAGGGGGGCATGATAGATCCAACCTGATCTCTTATTAATATTGGGAGCCATCTTGCCTCAAAGGCATGCATAGATAATTTTGGATTAAACATAAATTACTGCAAATTCTGAACCTGCTTGGAATGCCTGCCCGTGCCTTGAACTCACCCATGACAGGCTCTCTGACCAGATAGCAGCCCTCTCTGAAACGTTAGTGACGCCTCATAAATATTCGCCTTCCCTAGCCAGACAACGACCCTCTCTGAGGTTCTAATGGTCCTCATAAATTCTGATGTTGGGGCCAGCAAAAAAAAAAAAATGTAAAGTACCATTAGTGTGATGCTTGTCAAAGTTGTGTTATCTGTAACCCCCCATTTGTGTAACTTTCTGGACTATAAAGCTGGGCTGTAGAAAAGGGGGGGTTGCTGTCTTGTTACCGCTGTTTTGTGAGGGAGAGGCAGCCCGGGGAGTGGAAATAATTAGCTTTAATTAGTTTGACTTTAATTTGAGTCAGTTGTCTTTTCTTGCATCTTGGTCTAACAGGTAAACACTCCACAACCATGGGGCTCAGCCGGCCAAAAGACTTCTGGAGAAACTGCCTCTGAGGTTGGGCTCTTGAAATATATGTTGTTCTCAGGAGCTTTAACTTACTTTGTATTGAGACCATCAAAGCTGGGTCTTCATATATGTATCCTCGAGGACATGGTTTCTTATTTTCCAATGAACATGAGGCAGCAGTGCTGAATTCTCTCTTTGTAGGTAAACTGTGGCCACTGAAGGCAAAGTGTCTCCCCGTGTGGACTGTGAAGTCATATGGTCATCCTCCACATTTCGTGGTGTTTTTTGCTGCTGTACTGGGAGTTTATATTTTCTTCATGAAATACAAGTAGTTCAACTGGGACAAAGTGCTGGAGGGAGTTCTGTCACGTGTGGTGGGTCAGGGTCTGCAGGAGAATGCACCAACCAGGCTTCTATCCCACATAGCTTGCTCCTTTGAAGATAGCAACCTGATTCTGAACATTGCCCTGAAACTTCTCCAAATAACAAGATGCCTTAATATGGAGAGGTTTCAGACATATAAATGATTCCTGGCTGCACCAGGTAAGCCACAAGCCATTTGGAAGTCAATGGCAGATCCACATGGCCCCACCACAGATGTTTTATCACACACAGGCACACAACAGTTCTGGGTCACTACTCAGAAGGCTTTAACATACTGGCATGTCTGTTCTACGCCATGTTATGAAACCCAGTCAATCAAGGCACTGTCTGATACACTCATGATCATCAACAGAACATCCAAAGGTTCTCCACTGCCACCTGGTCATAGAAAAGTGAAAAATTTCATGGTACTTATCTAGCCATTTTTCAAGGCTGTATTAGGAGACACTGTGGATTTCAATTCATTCAGGAACCATTAAATGGTTAGGAAGCTCATTTCAATGAAAGCTCTAAAACTCGCACAGGCAAATCTCCCAGAAGAGTGGACAAAAGGTCACATGAAGCCAGGCCCATTGAGGTTTACAATGTGAGGTCTATGTGTGTTTTGACTCTCAACTATGGCTGCCAAGTCTTTCAGAATAAAATCGTGTGATATCCTGGCTGAGATTCCCAGTGCTCTGTGGAAAGCCACCCTTGGCCTAGTTCTCAGTTTTCAAGGGCGACTCTCATGCATGGCCTCCTATAATCGCAACACAATTCATGGCAATACTCTTCTGAGGTCAGTTCCAGAAGTCAGTCTCTAAGGGAAATCACACCAGAGTTCAAGCCCAGGTTGAGCCAGTATTCACTTCCAACTAACACACAAATGACCACAATTAAAACCATAACACTCCCACATGGCCCTCATCTTCTTCCATATAGACAATCATCATAACCTCTGCCTGGATGTTTCCATGAGTGGCACAGCCCAAGACAGTGTCCAAAATAAGCTCCCTTGCCCCTTATTTGCCTAAAGTCAGGGTGGTCTGGACACCTTTACTGTTATCCTGGAATGATCAAATAGGCCTGCCTTTAATACTGCTCTTTTTCTCCAATTTGAGTCATACTGACAGACAGGGATAAATTCTTTATGTGATTTGGAGTCATGAAAAAAACAAAAGCACCTATGGGCTAGCCTCTGAACGGCTTTGAAAAACTCATTTGACCCAAAGGATCCCTATTCTCACTTATGGAGGTCAGGAACCTAACAGTGAAAGGCAAGAGACTTCTTCCACAATGACTGATCTTATTGCCATTTTGATTTTGGATGCTCACATGGGATCTTTCTTTAGATACATTAGGTGCTGAGAATCTAAGCCATAGCCTCACACAGGGCCAGGAGGCTGATTCAGACACATCACTTTCCAAAGCAATTTAAAAAAAAAGAGCCACAGGTGATGCCCATTTATTTCCAATTTAAAACTGTTTTCTTTAGGCTTCACACGGAGGTGGCCTGAGGCAAAGACCTTCCTGATATTCAGGGCAACTGAACAATAGGTAAGCAAAAGGCCCAAAGCAGGGTTTCTCCACTGAGACTGTACTGGTCACACTGATATCTGAGTTTTCTGAGATGCTCTCATTCCCTTCAGCTATCCAGTAATGGCTATGTAACAGAGCATGGAGGTGGTATATATCTTGGACAAATACCATGAGCTTATTCTGGAGTTTGGCAAGAATTCAGGAAGAAAACTGGAACTTAGGAAGCCAGCAGGTGTTGCCCTTCAATACAGCTATTCATCAATTGGCTCTTCATCAATTGGGCAGGATGAATGCTGGGAAACTTTCGACTAGACTGAACACATCCACTGATGCATTCACTTTTCGAATGTCTACAATCACGGACACTCAGATACACAGACATACAAACACACGGCTTGTCAAATGACTTTGTAGAAACAGTCCCCTCCAAACCAAACATACCACCATTCATACCTATTCTCAGAACATGAGACAAAACCAAAAACTCAAACCCACACCCACAAATGGACCTCCTTCCCCCAAGTAGATCTGTGACTATCCCGAGTGTCCTCTGACTGGTGGGCCATAGGATGTTCCCAAGAAAAGGCCTGTCCTGTCTCAGATCTGTACTCATTGCCCAAATCTGTGAAGTTGTCAAGAGCCAGCGGTGAGCCACTACCTGTTTTCTCAGGAAAGGCCCCTCTTCAGAGCTCTCCTGGCATTTGGCCATCCTCACATCAGTAGGTAACAAGAAAGACTGAATCTGCCCTTCGTAAATCCAAACAAGTGAGCCCACTCGGAGTGGGACTGGGACTGGCTCTGGGTGCCTGGTTCTTCTATCCAAAGTTCAGAGAGTTCCATCATCAATGAAATTAGGTAGGTCACTTTCTTCAGGAACTAAATGAGGTCACTGTCTTGGCAACAACTGTGTCCTAACTGTTGCATCCAAGGGTCCCATGAGATGGAGGCTGCCCCTACTTCCTTTGACACTTTCACAAGTTAGAATGGTATATCAACCATAGGTACCCGGGATCAGCTCTCCACACAGACCTGGTTTGGTTCATCTTTTCTACATTAAGAAGTGAGAGGCTGATTCAGACACATCCCTACATTCTGACCAGGTTGTTTTCCATGGAAGTTGAGTTTTGCTCTCTCAAGTCTATCGTAGATGCCTTCACCTTCTCCAAGATCTATTCTGCATGTATCTTTGAGGTTCTCAGCAGGTGGAAGAACCTCTGTGGTCCTGTATTGTAAGACCAACTCTGTTGCTGTAATTCTGTAATTTAAGATTGAGGTAACAGTGTATGGTTAGGGTTAATAACAGGTTCGATTTGGGTTAGGAATCATTCTGCATGATGAATAATGGTATTGGAAACCTGGAATATTTACAAAAATATATAGGTGAAATATAAGTATTGAAACAGAAATCTAAGTAAGATTTGAAGCTCCGAAGGGCATTGGGACCTTAGTTGGGATACTTACCTTTGAATTATATTCTGAACAGTTGTCTCAGATAAATCGATATACAATGGCATAGGACCTTGTACTTAGGACAATGGAACGTTAAGAGAACATCCAGTCCAAAGGGATGGTCAGTAAGATAAGCAAGATAATTGGTAGATTTTGGAAGAAGAGAGAGTATAGGATTTGGACAAAAAGTTCTTTAGCAATAGGGTTTTAGTTAGAGAGTGAATGTCAATATCAGCACATGTGAAGGGTCAGTCACAATGATGAACTGGGGAAAAGATGTAGGAAAGCAGATATCAATAGACACATAAGGAAATCAGGCAATTTATAAAGTGAGTGATAGGATTAGACATTTTCATCAGGGTTGAGGTTGAATATATAATCTTAGGAAGAAACAAATATGTAGTCATTAATAGGATTGACATTTGAAACCATAAGACAACATTAACATGGATGATTTTAGTAATCCATGTTCACTTTTTATTTAGGCTTTGGTACAATTATACGTGTTACATTTGCATTTGGTGCCCAGATTATTACTCTGAAAAAAATGCATATGTAGCTCTGATATCATGAGTATTTCGTCCACCATTTCTGTGTGCAGTATTTTGAAAATGTATAAATTACTATTTGGGGTTCAAAGAGGTGTACCCTGTGTCTATGAATATAGAGATAATGCATGAATACACCATAATCTGAATAAATAATATAAGTGGTTCCATCTTTAAATAATGGATTGAATTGATATCTGAAAATATATAAGGGATCTTATGTTGATATACAATCATTCATTCCAACAAGTTATACATCTAATTGTAATATTAGGGTTTTGGTTTATCATGAAGGGTAGTGTGAGATTTGCTTCAAAAATGATTATGGAAATCAAAAATAATGTGTTTGGAAAGAAGTCTCATGAAAAGACCAGTCAAGAAACATTGAGCAATACATGTGTTCTGAAGGAGGAAGTGATTGAATCTGAAACAAATGCCTATAAATTTGCTAACTTGTGGATGAAATATATATCGTATGATTTGCATAAACTGAAGAAATTGTAATGTATCAGTGTTGAATAAAAATGAATTTCAAAATACACATCATGTCCCATAGAAATCTACTTGCATTGATGTTAAACTGGGTCAGTTTCTGTAGAAATATTAGGATTTGTATGCACCATTCACTGAATTTAGTTTTCAGTACTAAAAACAAATATGCATTTCAGGTGGATGTATATTTCTCAGAATAATCTTGTGAAAAGTTGATTATAAATTCACATACATGAATATGAATGAATTTAGGGAGTGTATAATAAGACCCATTTTTTAATATTTTGAAGAATCTTGATACTCACTACATATGAGTATATATATATATATATATATATATATATATATATATATATATATATACACTATATTTATATATGAACATGAATGAATTTAGAGGGTGTAAATAAGACACATATATTTCATATTTTGAAAAATCTGGAGAGTGTGTGTATGTGTGTGTGTGTGTGTGTGTGTGTGTGTGTGTATATATATCCAAACAAACACAGATATTAAAAAGTAGCAATATATATGCCTATCAAAATTCACCATAAATATATATATCATCCACAGTTCCAAAAATATTCATTTTACTGAACATGGATTTATGATTAATGTTGTTCAACTTGGAAGCTCACCCATATATTGAATTTTCAGTTTCAACAGCGTTTAGGAGGAGTGATCTACTCTCACAATTTGTATATAACAGGTCAGCCACCTCACAAGAATGTACATGTGGTACCAGGTAGGATACGATATGTGCATATATAAATACATGTGCTGAATAGGCTACAGGGAAAGAGAGACAGGAATTCACATATTTGATAACTTTAAAAAAATGGAGAACTATTTCAACAAAAAATTAACTTGATTTATAACACCTACCTTATATAATGCAAAATACAACTCCAAATATAAACCATGCCTCCTCTGAACTGCTTGAATTTCTATTCTGTTTTAGTTATTTTTCTCCATCATATTAGGATAAGTAGTCAGAATCTAGTACGATATGGCTTAGTGTCAGGGATTCAGTATTTCGAATGGATAATTGGAAAATGAATCCAATGTGTATGCAAATATGTGCTACTCAAAAATTTTCCCACTCTCATCCAGAACAATCTCTTGACATTACATTCACCCAAAGTAAGACCAAATAAGAGGAGAAGATTAAGAAAATCTGTAATGCATATCTGGAATGGAAAATGCTCAGGACTTCACCACCTTGGATGTGGTAGAGGAGTTTCTCAATTTAAGGGACAGGGTAAACACTCCACAAACTTGGAGCTCCGCTGGCCTAAGCACTTCTTCAGAAACTGCCTTTGAGGTTGGGCACTTGAAATATATGTTCTTGTCAGGAGTTTTAGCTTCTTTTGTAGTGATACCATCAAAGCTGGGTCTGCATCGATGTGACCTGGAGGACATGATTTCTTATATTCCAATGAACATGAGGCAACAGTGATGAATTCCCTCTTTGTAGGTAAACTGTGGCTACTGGGGGCTAAGTGTCTCCACATGTGGACTGTGAAGCCATTTGGTCATCCTCCACTTTTCATGGTGTTTCTTGCTGCCCCATTGGGAATTTGGTATTTGCTTTATGAAATACAAAAGTTCGACTGGGACAAAGTGCTGGAGGGAGTTCTGTCACGTGCGTAGGATCAGGGTCTACAAGAGAATGCACCACCGAGGCTTCTATCACTCATAGCTTGCCCCCTTATAAACTGCAACCTGATTCTGAATATTGCCCTGAAACCTCTCTGTATAACAAGATGCCTTTACATTGAAGGGTTTGTTGGCTGCACATGTCAGTCACTCCATTTGGAAGACAATGGCAGATACATGTGACCTCACCACAGATGTTTTATCACACACCTGCACACCACTCTAGGCTCTAGGCCCACTACTCAGCAGGCTCCAATTTACTGCCATCTCTGTTCTACACCATTTTCATGAAACCCAGTCAATCAAGGCTCTGTTTTCTACACTCATGATCAGCAACAGGAGATCCAAAGTTTCTCCAGTGCCAGCTGGTCATGGGAATTTCCAAACATTTCATGGTATTTGTATCGCCATTTTTCAAGGATTTAGTTGGAGGAACTGTGGGTTTCAATTCATTAAGGAACCATTAAATTATGAGGAAGCTCATTTCAATGAAAGCTCTGGAGAACTCTCACAGACAAGTCTACCCAACGAGTGGCCAAAAGATCACATGAAGCCAGGCACATTGAGGTCTAAAATGTGAGTTCCATGTGTGTTTTGACTCTCTACTATGGCTTCCAGGTCTTTCATAATAAAATCCTGTGATATACTGTCTGAGATTCCCAGTGGTCTGTGGAAAGCCACCCTTGGCCTAGATCTCAGTTTCCATGGGCGACTCTCATGCATGGCCTCCTAAAATCCCAACACAATTCATGGCAACACTTCTCTGAGGTCAGTTCCAGAACTCAGTCTCTAAGAGAAATTACACCAGAGTTCAAGTCAAGTTGGACCCAGTCATCTCTTCCAACTGCCACACAAATGACCACAATTAAAACCAATACACTCCCAAATGGTCCTCATTGTCTTCCATATAGACAATCCTCATAACCTCTGGCTGGAGGTTTCCATGAGGGGTGGAGCCCACGACAGTGTCCAAAATAAGCTCCCATTCCCCTCATTTGTGTAATGTCAGGGTGGCCTGGACACCCTTCCTGTTAAATAGGAGTGATCAAATATTCCTGCCATTAATACTGCTCTGCTTCTCCAATTTGAGGCGTACTGATTTTGGGGTTTAGATTCTTAATGTGAATTGGAGACATGAGAAAACCCAGGCACCTATTTGCTAGCTTCTGCAGGGCTTTGAATAACTCATTTAATCAAATGGATCTCTAGGCTCACCAGATGGAGTCAGGAACCTTACAGAGTAAGGCGAGAGACTTCATCCACAATGACTGCTCTTTTGGCCAATTTGGTTTTGGATGCACACATGGGATCTTTCTTTAGATCCATCAGGTGCTGAGGATCTAAGCCACAGCCTCAAACAGAGCCAAGAGGCTGATTCAGACCCATCCCATTCCAAAGCAATTAAGCAAAGAGACACAGGTGATGCACATTGATTTCCTTTTGAAAACTGTTTTCTTCAGGCTTCACAAAGGGGTGGTCTGAGGCAAAGACCTTCCTGATATTCAGGGCAACAGAACCATAGGTAAGCAGAAGAACCAAAGCAGGGTTTTCCCACTGACACTTTACTGGCCACACTGATATCTGAGTTTTCTGATATGCTCACCATTCCCTTCAGCTATCCAGTATATGGCCATGTCACAGAGTTTGGAGGTGGTACATATTTTGGACACAAAACCATGAGCCTATTTTGGAGAGTGGCCAGAATTCAGAAAGAAAGCAGGAACTTAGGAAGATAGCAGGGTTGACCATCCATTAGGCAAGCAGGAGTCCACTCATAAATTGGGCAAGATGAATGCTGGGAAGCTTTCTACTAGACAGGACACATCCATTGATGCTTTCTTTTTTCTAATGTCTACAACCACAAACAGAGTGGGAAACACAGACATAGAAACACTCACCTTGTAAAAAAATCACTAGAAGCAGTTGACTCCAAACCAAAAGAACTGCCTTTCCTACCTATTCTCACAACATTAGACAAAACCACAAACTCACATCCACACCCACAATGTCACCTCCGTCCCCCAAGTAGGTCTGTGACTATCTAGAATGTCCTCTGACAGGTGGGCCGTACTATGTTCCCTCAAAATGGCCTGTCTTGTCTCAAATCTGGTCTCAAGGCCAACTCTGTGAAGTTGTCAGAAGCCAGTGTTGAGCCACTACCTGCTTTCTCAGGAAAGGACCCTCTTTAGAGCTCTCCTGGCATTAGGCCATTTTCATATCAGTAGATACCAAGAAAGTCTGACTCTGTCTTTGGTAAATCCAAGCAAGTGAGACTGGGATTGAGACTGGCTCTGGGTGCCTGGCTTTGTGGACCCCACATTCAGAGAGTTCTATCCCCAAGGAAGTGAGTGGGTCACTTCCTATAGGAACTGAATGAGGTCACTGCCTTGGCAATCACTTTGTCCAAACAGTTTCTTCCAAAGGTCCCATGAGATGGAGGCTGCCCCTATGTCCTGTGACACTTTCAGAAGTTCGAATTGTATATCAACTATAGGCACCCAGGAACATTTCTCCACACAGTCCTGGTTTGGTCCATCTTCCCTACATTAAGAAGAGAGTGGCTTATTCTGTCACAACCCTTCATCCTTACCAGATTGTTTGCCATAGAAGATGACTTTTGCTCTCTCAGTTCCTTCATAGTTGCCTACATCTTCTCCAGGGATCATTTCTGCATGGACTTTTCAGGTTCTAAGAAGGTTGAAGATCCCCTACATTCCTGTATTGTAAGACCAACTCTGTCACTGCTCTTCTGTAAAATTAGATCGAGGGAACAGTGTATGTTTAGGGAAATAACGGGTTCGATTTGGGTTAAGAATCATTCTGTGGAATGAATAATGGTATTAGGAACCTGCAATATTTACAAGAATACAGGTGAAATAGAAGTATGAAAACAGAATTCTAGGTAAGACTGGAAGCCCAGAAAGGCATTGGGCCCTTGAGTGGGATACTTAGCTTTGAATTACGTTCTGCACAGGTGTCTCAGATAAATCAATATACAATGGCACAGGACATTGTACCTTGGATGATTGAATGTCAAAGGGAACATCCAGTCAAAAAGGGATAGTCGGTTGGATTAGGAAGACAGTCGGTAGGTTTAGAAAGAAGAGGGAGTATAGGACTGGGACCAAAAGTTCTTTAGCAATAGCATTTCCGGTAGAGAGTGAATGTATATGTCGGCACATATGAAGAGTCAGTCATAATGATGAACTGGCAAAATATGTAGGAAAGCAGATATCAATAGAGACATTAGGAAATCAGGCAAAGTATAAAGTGAGTGATAGGATTAGACATTTGCAACAGGGTTGAGGTTGAATTTATAATCTTAGGAAGAAAGAAATATGTAGTGACCAATAGGATTGACATTTGAGAGCATTAGGCAACCTGGACATGTTTTTTTTTAGTAATCCATGCTCACTTTCCATTTAGGCTTTGGTGAAAGATTAATAAAATAGGTACTTGTCACTTCCTGTTTTTCTTTATGCTTAACAAAACACTGTTGAAATATTGAGAACTGTTTGCTAATCTTGTTACCAGAATGTGCTGTCCCCAACTTCAAAACTGCAGATTGTATTCCCTCACCCGTTTGCTCGCAAACCGCCCACTCGCCCTGACCCATCAATAAAGATCCCTCCCTGCCCTCTCCTAAGAAATCATTTAAGCTCTTCTTAAGCTGTTCTCAGGGGTCTCTGTTCTATTCAAGTGAGCTCTGAGCCCCAGCATTCTGGACCCCCAATAAACCCTTTGCTATTGCAATTGACAGTCTCTTGGTGGTCTCTTCCTCTGACACTTGCCTGACCTTTACATCTGGAGGCCCCAGCAAAATCTGACAGCGGCGGAAGAATGACCCCCATCAGGCTCCTCTCAGGGTAAGTAAGGCGCCTCTTTCTGATTTTAGGTTTCAGGTTAGGGCTTGGAAAAATTGCTATCATTGATGAGCATGAGCTCTCTCTGATGGTGGCTGACAGACATGTCACAGAGCCACAGGCCTGTCCCTGAGGGACGCCGAAGAGGACTCTGGAATTTGAGGAACAAAAGTCTCCTCAAGTCAGTGGTATTTTGTTTTGGATTCGGGATTGCCAGCCCATCAGGTTTTGCCGGCTACTCAGTCCTGGTCTCAGTATTGGACGTCCATTGCCTGTCTTTATTTTCTTGTCTTGTGTGTGTCGTGTGTCGTTGCTTTCACTGTGTATCTTTCATTATGGGAAAGAGCACTTCAAGGCCTCTTTCCCTGACCCTTGATCACTGGACCAAAGTACGCTTAAGGGCTCAGAATCTTTCTTTTTCCGTAAAACACCGGACCTGGCAGACTATCTGTGCCTCAGAATGACCCACCTTTGGAGTCGGATGGCCCCCAGAAGGATCTTTCTGCTTCCCCCTAATTTGAAAAATCAGAGAAATCGCCTTTCACCTGTGGCCACATAGCCATCCAGATCAACAGCCATATATCTTAACCTGGCAGGATCTCTACAAATCTCCTGTTTCGTGGGTGAAGTCTTTCCTTGTTTGTGCCCATGCTCATACTCCTTTTCCCATGATTCTATCTCTCAAACCCTCTGCTCTTCCTCCTCCACCCTCTGTTCTCCCTGAGTCTCAAGACTCTACTGGAGTCTCCTCCCCCTCCTTATCCCCTGCCCTCGTCCACTAACCCCCAACACCCTCTAAGTGATTCCTCTGCTGCTGACTCAGCCTCTCCGCCATTGGAGGAAGCCAGGCAGGCCCAGCGCCCTCGAGATTACATCCCCGTGGCACACACAGCTCCTCCTTCCCTGGAGGAAGCTGGGCCGGCTAAAATAACTCAAAGAACTCGCTTTCGTTTTCACACCTGCCTACTTGGGATGACTGCCAACAACTCCTAGGGACTCTTCATGACAGAGGAACGAGAGAGAAACCTCCTGGAAGCTAGAAAAAAATACCCTCGGACCAGATGGGCGACCGGAAAAACTTCCCAACATAATCAAAGCCAGCTTCCCCTTGAACTGACCCAACTGGGACCCCAACACATTTGAAGGTAGGGAGCATCTGTCCACTTATTGCTGGGCTCTAATAGAGGGTTTCCAAGTGGCTGCTAGGCGACCAACTAATTTGGCCAAAGTAAGAGAGATTATTCAAGGGCCTGATGAATCTCCCTCTATGTGTCTAGAGAGAATTATGGAGGCATATAGGAGATATACTCCTTTAGATTCTCAAGCAGAGGTGCCGGGCGTGGGGGGGGGGTGTTGACGAATAACTTGTGTACGTTGATATAGCAGGAGTGGAAGCCATTTATTGTAGAATAAGAGCAGTATTTATACATTTTACACAGCTTATCTAATTAGCATAAAATAGATACAGCAGTCAACCAATTAGGAATCTCCACCCTTAATGGCTCGCTTTTGTTACTTCACAAACCACTCCCTCTGGCATTTGGCCAGGCGCCATCCAGACTTGTTTACAGACTTTAACATTTCTCTGGCAAAACAACAGGTGCCAATCTGACTTGTTTACAGACCTTAACATTTCCCCCTTTTGTTTAATTTAAATAACGTCCATAGTGTCTTTTACAGAAACATCATAAATCACCTGCTGGAAACAGAAAGGGAGGATACAAAATGTTACAATTTCAAGCTAATTGACGGCTCCATGCAAGAAGCCCTTGGAAAAATTATACCAGCAATGACACCATTAGCAAAAATACCGAGTTACAATTTGTTGTAGATTACAGTTTGTTGTCTGAGTCCAGATAAAGCAGTGTCACAATAGATTAACTCACAGTCCAGGTATATCACAGTCCAGGTAAGTTTTGCAGGCAGCTAGCTTAAGTTGTAGCAGCAGAAATAGCAACAGCTCTGAGTCTCATCGGGTTCTCAGCCGAAGTTTCCTCCAGTTCTCAGCAACACTGTAAATTCTTTCAACTTTGTTTTCACCGGCACTGGGACGAAGGCAGGAACTCCAGATGGCTGAAAAAAATCCTGTAGCATTTCACTAAGGAAACAACCTTCTGAACAATTTAGTACATTATCTCAAGATTTTTTACATTTTAAATAAGCCTTAATAGTGCTTATTACTCATTAGCTTCCAGGTGTGGGAGAACCATTGTAGCTTAGTTATTCGCATTAAAAATGACCAAACATCAGGGACGCTGGTAGCATCTTCTGTGGCTGCAGCATCCCAGGCAGCCCCAGATTGCCCTGGGGAGTGTCCCGGACTCAAACTGCTTCCGGGCACAGGGAGAAAAAGCTTGCAAGACTATGCCTCCAGGTCAGGTCTAGATTTGGGCTCCCAGTGGCGATCTGCTCCCCCTGGCAGCGGGGCGGGGAAGAGCCCGCAACTGCCGGTTGGAAAATTCTTGCTGCGCCATGATCGGCTTGGGCAGGTGGCAGCCGTCTTGTCGTTTCACGCACCCTCTGGTATCGAAAAGTATTCAGTAATAGCCTTTTGCTGCAACATTTTTCCTGATAATCCTTCTTCTGAACTTTCTTTTTCTTTCTGACTAGAGTTTCTGGGCTTCTATCAACACATGCCCTAACTATTCTTTGTTCCACTGGAGTGCCTTTTTCCCTTATCAATTTACTTCTCACCTCTTCCATATTTTCATCACAAAGACAATACAACATTTCAAGACAAAACAAGACACAAACATACCGCATCAATCTTCTCCATTTTCTAGAAATGGCCATTTTTCCTCTCGCCCTATCTGCCTAGGGACGAGCAGACTGCTCCCGTCCTATCTATGGACGGGCAGCCTTTTTCGTCACTTACCCCTGAGTGTCCCAGGGCTCCCTGTATGGGCCACCATCTGCCGGGGGGGGGTGACGAATAACTTGTGTACGTTGATACAGCAGGAGTGGAAGCCATTTATTGTAGAATAAGAGCAGTATTTATACATTTTACACAGCTTATCTAATTAGCATAAAATAGACACAACAGTCAACCAATTAGGAATCTCCACACTTAATGGCTCGCTTTTGTTACTTCACAAACCACTCCCTCTGGCATTTGGCCAGGCGCCATCCAGACTTGTTTACAGACTTTAACATTTCTCTGGCAAAATAACAGGTGCCAATCTGACTGGTTTACAGACCTTAACACAGAGGATCAAAAGCATCTGTCAGGATGGCCTTCATTGGGCAAGCTGCCCTGGAGATTAAAAGAAAGTACAACGCTTAGATGGATTACAAGATATGACTTTGTGAGAATTAGTCAGAGAAGCCGAAAAAGTATACTATAAGAGAGAAACTGAGGAAGAGAAGGAACAAAGGAGGGAGAATGAAAGGGAGCAAAGGGAGGATGAGAGAAGCAAAAGACAGACTAAGGTATGGACTAAGGTCCTGGTCACAACAACAAATAGGCCAGAAATTAAGAAACAGGGAGACAGGAAGGGATACTTGGGCCCATGCCAAATGACACCCCTGGCCTCAGATCAATGTGGCTACTGTAAAGAAAGAGGACACTGGGCCAAAGAGTGGCCTAGAAAGTGACAGCCCTGCCAGCCAGACATTCTGACTCTGGAGGATAACTAAGAAAGACTGGGCTCAGATCACCTCTCCAAGCTCAGGGTAACTTTTGAAGTGGAAGGGACCCCAGTAAACTTTGAAGTGGATACTGGGGCAGTATTCTCTGCCCTTAAGGCCCCATTGCACCCTCTATCCAATAAAAGGTCTCTAGTTCAAGGGGCTAATGGCAGTAAATATCGGGCTTAGACAACTAAGAAGACCATGGACCTGGGGAAAGGAAAAATCCATCAATCCTTCCTAGTAATCGCAGAATGCCCGGCCCAATTGAGATCTGCTCACCCAGCTCCAGGCCAGAATGACTTTTAACCCTGAAGGCCCCTAAGTGAAATTTCTAAATCTTTCAGTAAAACTCCTATAGTCACGACATTAACTATGTCAGTAGAAGATGAACATCAACTCTTCACACCCCCCCAAGACTGATCAAACAGGCAAGCTATCCCAGAAATGGATAACAGATTACCCAGATGCCTGGGCAAAAAATGCTGGGTTAGGCTTAGCCATGAAAAAAACTCCAATAACAGTGGAGTTAAATACCTCAGCCTCCCCATTCAATGTCAGACAATATCCTCTGAGCTAAAAAGCTAAAGATGGGATAAGGCCCCATATTCAGAAAAATCTGGCATTTGGGTCCTAAGGCCCTGTCAATTGGCCTGGAACACTCCCCTGCTACCAGTAAAAAAGGCCAGGAACCGAGGACTACACCCCATTCAAGACCTAAGAGAGATCAACAACAGAGTGCAGGACATTCACCCCATGGTACCTAATCCGAAAAATCTGCTTAGCACTCTGAACCCTGAGCGGAAATGGTATACTGTTCTGGATTTAAAATATGCTTTCTTTTGCTTGCCTCTGCATAAAGATAGTCAGTTGCTGTTTGCTTTTGTGTGGGTAGACCCAGAAACTGAAACATCTGGTCAACTAACTTGGACTATACTCCCAAAGGGGTTCAAAAACTCCCCCACTCTTTTTCATGAAGCAATCCACAGAGATCTCAACAACTTCAGAACTACACACCCCAAAGTCACCCTGCTTCAATATGTGGATGACCTGCTGCTGGCAGCCAACACCAAGGAAAACTGTGAGTCTGGGACCCAAGCACTATTATATGAGCTAGCTCAACTCAGATATAGAGCTTCTGCCAAAAAGGCCCAAATTTGCTAGCAAGAAGTAATCTTCCTGGGCTATTCCCTTAGGGGCAGGAAACGATGGATCACTGAGCCCAGAAAACAAAATGTTGCGCAGATACCACCCCCATTTAACAGAAGACAACTCAGAGAGTTTCTTGGGACTGCTGGCTTCTGCAGGTTATGGATACCTTGGGTTGCATCTTTATCTGCTCTCTTATACCCGCTCTTAAAGGGAGATGCCCAATTCCAATGGACCCCTGAGCACCAGCAAGCTTCTGATAACATCTAAGGACACTGACCCTGAACTCCTCACCTTTACTGAGCTGAGCCTGCAATTTCAGAAAGCCCTACACTACGTTAAAAATGTACATTAACTCACTCACCTTGGTTCAAAGAAACTGCAGGCATTCCTGAAGGATGAAGAACAGAGTTTTCCACTAACCGACACACAGCAAAAGGAAATAACTGAACGGCTAACAAAAGCCTGTCGGGTCTGTAAATTGGTTAATTCTTACCCTTCCAAACTTCCTGCAGGAAAGCACCTAGGAGGAACCAGACCGGGTCAATTCTGGGAAGTGGACTTTACTGAAATTAAGCCAGCAAGGTATGGACTTAAATATCTCCTACTCTTTGTAGATACATTTTCAGTATGGATTAAAGACTCTCCCCTTCAAAAAAAAAGGTGCAAATGGTGGTCAAGAAGATCCTGAAAGATATTTTTCCAAGATATGCCCTGCCTAAGGTAATTGTGTCTGATAATGGACTGGCGTTCATGGACCATGTAAGTCAGCAGTTAGCCCGGACCCTGGGCATTAATTAGAAGTTACATTGTGCTTATAGACCCCAGAGCTAAGGACAGGTAAAAAAATAAATAGAACCATTAAAGAGACCTTAAAGAAATTAAGCTTAGAGACCAGCATAAAAGATTGGACTATGCTCCTACCTTATGCACTATTTTATGCAATAAATACTCCCTCTGTTTCTTTGTGTAACCTCACCCCCTGTGAAATTCTGTATGGTGCCTCTCCTCCAGTAAGGGACCTAACCCCAACTCTAAGTCCTAAGGATCCCTTCCACACCTCCTAGCTTGACAGACTTAAAGCTCTTGAAGGAACTCAGAAATACCTGTGGAAACAGCTGGCCACTGCCTACCAACCTGAGGACGAGGGGACTCCACATCGATATCAAGTAAGAGACTTCGTCTACATAAGAAGACATCAGGTGTCATCCCTGGAACCCCACTGGAAAGGATCATACCAGGTGCTACTTATAACACCTACAGTGGTAAAGGTAGACGGAATCACTTCCTGTATCCGGGACTCTCATCTCAAGCCTGTGCCCTGTCCAGACTCTGGCTGGAAACTGGAAAAGACTGGTAACCCTTTCAAGTTGTGTATTTGCCATGTGTATAAGGCTATAGAGTCTCCCCTTGGCCACCAGTATTCCTAACACTCACCAGCCCATTCAACAGCGATGGCTGATCACAAATCCTACTAGAGAAGAAGTATGGTCTATCTCACACACAGCCCACTTATTGAACTTGGGGCCATCTCTCCACCCAGATATTTGTCAGCTGGCTATAGGTCTTTCTTATTGGGATATCCCTGATGAAGAGGATCCCACTAAAATTCCATTAAATCCCTTTCGTATCATAGATAATGGAAACAAACATTATGGATGTAAGGACACGCTTGCCAGATGCAGGTTGGCTAGCCTAGAATACTATGTTTGCCCGGTGGACTATCAAAGCAACAAACAACCACTGCTGTGTGAAGGAAAAGCCAACATCTTCTGTAAGTCATGGGGATGTGGGCATACAGGGGCTGCCTGGTGGAACTCAAACTCCTCATCAAATTCAGTACACAGCATTGGCCATATTACCAATTAGATAACCAAAACTGATGGCCAAAGAGGGGTCTCAAGATCCTCAAATTCTGCGTGACAGTTTTAACTTCGGCAAGTGCTCAAAAGGGTGGAAGGAAATTCCCCCATGTGGAGGCCTTTTCCCTTCTTTGCTCACAACCTGAACTATGCTTCTCCAATAGATCCTCACCCTCAGCCTTCTGCTCCACACTCTCTGCTGTCACTCCCACCGCAGCAAACTTATTTCTCCCCTACAATTAATAGATCAAAAACCCAAACTTTGCTGGTTCTCAGACGATTGCCTCCTTGCTGATTTAGCAGGTACTGAGGTACCCCTCCACCCACTCACTCCTCTCTTCTCCTGCCAGTGCCTGCACCGGGTCCCATCAGGTCCTCTTACCAGCTAATCCAAAGCTCATACCAGCTAAGGAGCCCTCAGATCCCTATCCAAGATGTAATGGAAATGGGCTTTAAAGTTGCTTTGTCATCAATGAAAACAAGTTACTAAGAATTTAAAATCTCTCCCAGGCTTTTGGGGATACTCAATCCCGTCTTCCCCTCTGCTCTACCTGTTTTACTGCTCAAGTTTTTGTTGTTGGGAAATCCCAAACTTCTTTCGCATTATTCTTTTACATCTCTCCTTCCTCATTCTCGGATCCACAGAGACGCTCTCACCCCCCCCGCCTGCCCCATCTTCCCCCTCTGTGCCTGGCCCACAGAAAAGTCTTAACTGACTTTCTACAAAAGTCTTCACCATGGCTGACTTTAGAACTTTCAGCAAATGAGTCCCTATTAAAGAGTTCAATGTAGATAAACTCCCTCTTTTCTTGTTGCCCTGTTCTACTTGGCCACTGGATGCAAAAATCAACACTCCTAACCTAGACACCCCCTTTCTAGTTTTTCACAAAATATGTGAGCAAGGCCTCTGGCCTTGAGCTGGGGCTTCAAAGAGATGGCTACAATTTCTAAGATAAAGAAATTACCAACTGGGCTCCATGGTAACAGCTGGCAGGGAGAAAAAATAAAGAGAAGAAAAAAGCTCTACCCCTCCCAGGTGTCCTTAAAAAGTTAACTTGCCCAGAACAGAGGAAAATAAAACAGAAACAAACACTGTTTTTTGTGATTTTCTGCAGACTGTGAACTTCTAAGCCCATTCCCTTACAAGTTGGGTACAAAATTCTGAAACTACCTAAACGTATGGTTCACGGGATTAATTGACTACAACAGAAGCAATGGCCTCAAAATCGGTTTGCAACCAAATAGAACTGTTTCCCTGTCTTCAGTGCTATCTTAGGTGCCTTGCCTTGTTGTCCCTACAACAGTATAATTCTATATACTTAAACATTTTTCATGTTTTCATGAAATTGTCAACTGATGTGATTAATTATGTAACCGTGCAGATGTTTCCCAGAGTGCTCTATCATGACGCAGTTTCATTTAAAGATCAAATAAGGGGGAATACAACCCGGTTCCGCTGGGAACCTGTATCCCTCACTTTAGTCATCCTATTAGGAATAGAAGTTGCTACAGGGGTGGGCACAGGAACCACTGCCCTAGTCCATGGGACACAACAAATGAAGCAGCAATAGACCAAAACTTAAAAATATTAAAAATCTCCATCACAGTTTTACAGGAATCTTCAAACTCTCTCTCTCTCTGAAGTTGTTTTACAGAACAGGCCAGGGTTGGACCTCCTTTTCATGAAATAAGGGGACCTTTGTGCTGCATTGAGGGAAGAATGTTGTTTTTATGCCGACCATACTGGAGTTGTAAAAAAATCTATGAGTAAATTAAGAAGATGCCTTGAAGAGTGTCAACAAAAGAGAGAGGCCCAAAAAGGGAGGTTTGAGTCTTGGTTCACACAGTCCCCCTGGTTAACCACGCTTTTATTAGCCCTGGCCGGTTCATTAATAATCCTCATATTATTGCTAACTGTAGGACCCTGTTTGCTCTACCGTGTAGTTTCGTTTCTCCAAGCTCAAATTGGACAAGTTAAACTTATGGCAATCAGAAAAAATATACCCCACCAGCAAACATAAAATATGACATCCCCCAATGAACAATTTTATGATTAAAAGTAACCAGAAGAAGAAGTGGGAATGAAAGGTTAATAAAATAGGTACTTGTACTTCCTGTTTTTCTGTATGCTTAACAAAACACTGTTCAAATCTTGAGAACTGTTTTCTAATCTTGTTACCAGAATGTGCTGTCCCCAACTGCCAAACTGCAGAATGTACTCCCTGACCCAGTTGTAAGCAAACTGCCCACTCGACCTGACCCATCAATCAACATCCCTCCCTGCCCTCTCCAAGGAAAGTAAATAAGCTCTGATAACCTGTTCTCAGGGCTCCCTGCTCTATTCAAGTGAGCTCTGAGCTCCAGCATGATGGACCCCCAGTAAAATCTTTGGTATTGCATGAGACAATCTCTTGGTGGTTTCTTCCTCTGACGCTCGCCGGACCATTACATTGGTACAATCATAATTGTGATCTTTGCATTTTGTGTCCAGAATATTACTGTGATAAAATGTATATGTAGATCAGGTGACATGAGTATTTCTTCCAATATTTCTGGGAGCAATATTTTGAAGATGAGTAAATTTGTATTGGGGATACAAAGAGGTGTTCCCTGTGGCTATGCACATAGAAATAATGCATGAATAGACCATACTGTGAATCAATATTGTAACCTGTTCCAACTTTAAATAATGCATTTAAATGATATCTGAAAATAAACAGGAAATCTTATATTGATATACATACATTAATTCCAACCAGTTATACATATAATGGTAATATTAGGGTTATGGATTATCATAAAGAGTGTGTGAGTTTTGCTTCAAAATAATTATGGAAATTGAAAATAATGTGTTTGGAAAGAAGTCTCATGAAAAGACCAGTCAAGAAAACTGGAGGGACACATGTGTTTTGAAGCAGGAAGTGATGGAAAATGAAACAAATGCCTATAAATTTGCTAACTTGTGGATGAAATATATATCCTATGATGTGCATAAATTGAAGAAATAGTAATGTACCAGTGTTGAATAAATATGAACGTCAAAATACATATCGTGTCCCATAGGAATCTACTTGCATTGATGTTAAACTGAGTAAGTTACTGTAGAAATATTAGTATTTGTATTCACCAGTCACTGAAGTTAGTTTTCAGTACTAGGAAACAAATATGTATTTCAGGTGGATGAATATTTCTGAGAATAATCTTTTGAAAAGTTGATTATAAAACAACGTACATGAATGTGATTGAATTTAGGGAGTGTATATAAGACAAATATATTTCATATATTGAAAAATCTGGAGAGTGATTACATATATATGTGTATATATATATATATATATATATATATATATATATATATATATATATATATATATTCACATAAACATAAACACACACAAACGAAACCCACACGGAGACATAAAAAAACCCAGCAATATATATGCCAATCAAAATTCATCATGAAAATTATATCATCCACAGATGCAAAAATATTTCTTTTACTGAATATGGATTTATGTATAATGGTGTTCAACTAGCAAGCTCTCCTATAGGTTGAATTTTCAGTTCCAACACTGTTTATGAGGAGTGATCTCTTCTCACAATTTGTATCTGCCTAGCCATCCGCCTCACAAGAATGTACGTGTGGTACCAGGTAGCATTGTATATGTGCATATAATTATACAGGTGCTGAATAGGCTACAGAGAAAGGGAGACAGAAATTCACATATTTGTAACTGTAAAAACACATGGAGAAGTATTTCAACAAAAAATTGCCTATATATATAACTCCTACCCTATATAACGCAAAAAGCAAGTCCAACTATACTCCATTCCTCTTCTGAACTTCTTCCATTTCTATTCTGTTTTGAATGCCCACCTGGGCCTATTTCTATTCTCTGTGGAAAGCCAACCTGGGCCTAGATCTCAGTTTTCAAGGGCGACTATCATGCGTGGACTCCTAAAATCCCAAAACACCGCGTTTTCTACCTTTTCTCAAAACATGAGAAAAAAACAAAAACCCACACCTACACCCACAAAGGCACTTCCTTCACCCAAGTAGGTCTTTGATAATCCGGATTTTCCTGTGACTGGTGGGTCATTTTATGTTCCCCTGAAATGGCCTCTCCTGTCTCAGATCTGGACACCTTGGGCAACTCTGTGAAATTGTCAGGAGCCAGGTGTGAGCCACTACCTTCTTTCTCAGGAAAGACGCCTCTTCAGATCTTTCTTGCCATTTGGCCATCCTCATATCAGTAGGTACCATAAAAGACTGACTCTTTCCTTGCTGAATGCAAACAAGTGAGGCCACTGGGACTGGGACTGGGACTGGCTCTGGGTGCATGACTTCCTGGATCCCAGGTTCAGAGAGTTCCATCACCAAGGATGTAAGGTGAGGTCACTTCCTTCAGAAACTGAATGAGGTCACCGCCTTGACAACCACTTTGTCCAAACAGTTGCTTCCAAGGGTCCCATGTGATGGAGGCTGCACATACTTTCTGTGACAATTTCACAAGTTACAATGTTATATTAACCATAGGCACCCGGGAACTGCTCTCCCCAAAGGCCTGGTTTGGTCCATCTTCTCTGCATTAAGAAGACAGAGGCTGATTCAGACACATGTCTTCATCCTGACCAGGTTGTTTGCCATGGAAGATGACTCTTGCTATCTCAGGTCCTTCATTGATGCCTACATCTTCTACAGAGATCATTTCTGCATGGACTCTTGAGGTTTTCAGCAGGTGGAAGATACCCTACATTCCGGTATACTAAGACCAACTCTGTCCCTGCTCTTTTGTAAAGTTAGATTGAGGAAACAGTTTATGCTTAGGGTTAATAACATGTTCGATTTGGGATAGAAATCATTCTGCTGGATGAATAATGGTATAGGGAACATGCTATATTTATAAAAATATATAGTTGAAATATGTGTATGAAAACAGAAATCTAAGTAAAATTTGAAGCCCAGAAGGGCATTGGGCCCTTTATTGGGATACTTAGCATTGAATTGCATTCTGCACACATGTCTCAAATAAATCGATATACAATGGCATAGGACATTGTACCTTGGATGATTGAACGTAGAAGAAAACATCCACTCAAAAAGGGATAGTCTTCAGGTTTAGGAAGAAGAGTGAGTACAGAATTTGAACCAAAAGTTCTTTAGCAATATGGTTTCAGTTAGAGAATGAATGTAAATGTCAGCAAATGTGAAGAGTCAGTCACAATGTTGAACTGGGGAAAATATGTAGGAAAGCAGATATCAATAAAGACATTAGGAAATCAGGCAAAGTATAAAGTGAGTGATAGGATTAGACATTTCCAACAGGGTTGAGGTTCAATATATAATCTTAGGAAGAAACTATTATGTATTGACCAAGAGGATTGACATTGAGAGCATTAGGCAACCTGGACATGGATGTTTTTAGTAATCCATGTTCACTTTCCATTTAGGCTTTGGTAAAATCATAAGTGTGGCCTTTGCATTTTGTGTCCAGAATATTACTGTGAAAAAACATATATGTAGATCAGGTGACATGCGTTTTTCTTTCACCATTTCTGGGAGCAAAATTTTGAAGACGTATAAATTAGTATTGGGGGTACAAAGAGGTGTTCGCTGTATCTATGAATATAGAGAAAATGCATAAAAGACCATACTGCGAATTCATTATATACCTGGTTCCATTTAAATAATGGATTGAATTGATATCTGAAAATATATAAGAAATCTTATATTCATATACAATCATTCATTCCAACCAGTTATACATCTAATGGTTATACTAGGGTTATGGTTTATTATGAAGCGTGTGTGAGATATGCTTCAAAATTGATTATTGAAATCGAAAATAATGTGTTTGGAAAGAAGTCTCATGAAAATAATAGTCTGGAAACATGGAAGAATACATCTGTTCTGAAGCAGGAAGTGATTGAAAGTGAAACAAATGCTTATAAATTTGGTAACTTGTGGATGAAATATATAGCCTATGATGTGCCTAAACTGAAGAAATACTAATGTACCATTGTTAAAAAAAAATGAACTTCAAAATTCACATCATGTCCCATAGGAATCTATTTGCATTGATGATAAACTTGGTCAGTTACTGTAGAAATATTAGGATTTGTTTGCACCATTCACTGAAGTTACCTTTCAGTACTAGGTAACATATATGTATTTCAGGTGGATGAATATTTCTGAGAAAAATCTTGTGAAAAATTATAATAAATCTACATACATGAATATGAATTAGTTTAGGTATTGTATAATATGACACATATATTTCATATTTTGTAAATTCTGAAGAGTGTGTGTGTGTGTGTGTGTGTATGACATTAAAAACTAGCAATATATATGCCAACCGAAATACATCATGAAATATATATCATCCATAGATCCAAAATACTAATTTTACTGAACATGGATTTATGTATAATGCTGTTCAAATAGAATGCTCATCCATAGTTTGAATTTTCAGTTGCAACAGCATTTATAAGGAGTGATCTCTTCTCACAATTTGTATCTGCCAATTCAGCCAGCTAACAAGAGGTAGGATTCTATATGTGCATATAAAAATACATGTGCTGAATAGGCTACAGAGAAAAGGAGACAGGAATTCACATATTTATTAACTGTGAAAACACATGGAGAACTATTTCAACAAAAAATTGACTAGTTTTATAACTCCTACCATATATAATGCAAAAGGCAAGTCCAACTTGAAAATCGGTGAATACATATCTGGAATGGAATATGCTCAGGAGTTCACAACCTCGCAGTTGTTAGAGGTGTTTTCATAAGGACGGGACCGGGTAAACACTCCACAAACATGGAGCTCTGCTGGCCTAAAGACTTCTTGAGAAAATGCCTCTGAGCTTGGGCACTTGAAATATATGTTGTTGTCAAGAGCTTTAGGTTCCTTTGTAGTGAGACCATCAAAGCTGTGTCTGCATCTATGTGACCTGGAGGACATGGTTTCTTATTTTCCAATGAACATGAGGCAGCAGTGCTAAATTCTCTCTTTGTAGGTAAACTGTGGTCACTGAGGGCTAAGTGTCTCCCGGTATAGACTGTGAAGACATTAAGTTATCCTCCACTTTTCGTGGTGTTTCTTTCTGCTGCAAAGGGAGTTTGGTATTTGCTTCACTAAATACAATGAGTTCAATTGGGACACAGTGCTGGAGGGAGTTCGGTCACGTGTGGTGGGTCAGGGTCTGCAGGAGAATGCACCAACCAGGCATCTATCCCACAGACATTGCCCCCTTGACAATAGCCACCTGATTCTAAACATTGCCCTGAAACTTCTCCCTATAACAATATGCTTTTATATATAAGGGACTCCAGGCTTCACCATGTCAGTAGTAAGATATTTCGAAGCCAAGGGCAGATCCACATGGCCCCACCACAAATGTTTTATCACACACCGTCCCACCACTTCTCTTGGCCCACTAATCAGCAGGCTCCAAATTACTGGAATCTCTGTTCTACACCATTTTCATGGAACCCAGTCAATCAAGGTACAGTCTGGTATACTCATGATCAGCAATAGGACATCCAAAGGTTCTCCAGTCATGGAAATTTCAAAAATTTCCTACTATTTATCTAGCCATTTTTCAAGAATATAGTTGGAGGCACTGTGGGTTTCAATTCTTTCAGGAACCATTAAATGGTGAGGAAGCGTGTTTCAATGAAAGTTATGGAGAACTCTCACAGGCAAAGCTTCCCAAAGAGTAGCCAAAAGGTCACATGAATCCAGGCCCATGAGGTCTACAATGTGAGCTTCATGTGTGTTTTGATCTCAACTATGTCTGCCAAGTCATTAAGAATAAAATCTTGGGATATCCTGGCTGAGATTCCCAGTGCTCTGTGCAAATCCACCCTGGGCCTAGATCTCAGTTTCCAAGAGCGACTCTCATGATTGTCCTCTTAAAATCACAACACAATTCATAGAAAACTTCTCTGAGTTCAGTTCCAGAATGCAGTCTCTAAGAAGAATCACACCAGAGAACAAGCCCAGGTGAACCCAGGCATCTGTTTCAACCACCACACTAATGACCCTATTTAAATACAAAACACTCCCACATGGCCCTCATCTACTTCCATTTAGACACTCATCATAACCTCTGACTGGAGGTTTCCATGAAGGGCACAGCCCAAGTCGGTGTCCAAAATAAGCTCCCTTGCCCCTCATTTGCCTAAAGTCAGCATGGCCTGGACACCATTCCTGTGAACCAAGAGTGATCAAATAGGCCTGCCATTAATACTGCTCCACTTCTCCAATTTGAGGCCTACTGACTGTGAGGTTGAGATTCTTTATGTGAATTGGAGTCATGAGAATACCCAAGCATATATGGGCTAGCCTCTGCAGGGATTTGAAGAACCCATTTGACCAAAAGGGTCCTTATTCTCACTTGATAGAGGTCAGGAACCTTACAGAGGAAGATGAGAGACTTCATCCACAATGACTGCTCTTTTGGCAATTTTGGTTTTGGATGTGCACATGGGATATTTCTTTAATTCCATCTAGTGCTGAGAATCTAAGCCATAGCCTCACACAGGGACAAGAGCCTGATTCAGACACATCACTTTCCAAAGCAATTAAGCATAGAGCCACAGGTGATGCCCATTTATTTCCATTTGAAAAGTGTTTCTTCAGGCTTCACAAAGGGTTGGCCTGAGGTAGAGAACTTCATGACATTCAGGGCAACAGAACAGTAGGTAAGCCAAAGGCCCAAAACAGGATTTTTCCTCTGAGACTTTACTGGTCACACTGATATTTGAGTTTTCTGAGATGCTCGCCGTTTCCTTCAGCTATCCAGTACATTGCCATGTCACAGAGCTTGGATGTGGTATATATCTTGGACACAAAACCATGAGCCTCTTCTGGAGAGTCGCGAGAATTTAGGAAGAAAATGGGAATATAGGAAGATAGCAGGTGTTGCCTATAGATAAGGAAAGCTGCAGTGCATTCATAAATTACGCAGAATGAATGCTGGGAAGCATTCTACAAGAAAGGACACATCCGTTGATACATTCCCTTTTCTAATGTCTACAACCACAGACACAGTGGTATATTCAGACAGAGAAACACTCGCCTTGTCAAAGGACTTACTAGAAACAGTTCACTCCAAACCAAACAAACCGCCTTTCCTATCTATTCTCAGTACATGAGACAATACCACAAACACATACCCACACCCACAAAGGAACCTCCTTCCCCCAAGTAGGCCTGTGATATCTGCAGTGTCCTTAGACTGGTGGGCCATAATATGTTCCCCTGAAATGGCCTGTTCTGTCTCATATCTGGTCTCCTTGGCCAACTGTGTGAAGTTGTCAGGAGACAGTGTTGAGCCAATAACTGCTTTCTCAGGAAAGGCCCCTCTTCTGAGCATTCCTGGCATTTGGCCGTCCACATAAGTAGGTACTAAGAAAGACTCACTCTGTCCTTGGTAAATCCAAACAAGTGAGACCACTGGGACTGGAACTGGGACTGACTCTGTGTTCCTGGCTTCCTGGATTTCACATTCAGAGATTGCAATCACCAAGGGAGTGAGGTGAGGTCACTTTCTTCAGAAACTGAATGAGGTCACTGCATCAGCAACCAATTTGTCCTAACAGTTGCTTCCAGAGTCCCAAGGAGGCTGCCCCTACTTCCTGTGACACTTTCACAAGTAAGAATGATATATCAACCATAGACACCCAGGTAAAGCTCTCCACACAGGCCTGGTTTGGTCCATCTTCTCTACATTAAGAAGAGAGAGGCCGATTCAGACATAACCCTGCATCCTGACCAAGTTGTTTGCCATGGAATTAGTCTTTAGCTATCTCAGGTCCTTCACAGCTGACTATATCTTGTTCAGAGATCATTTCTGCATGAACCTTTGAGGTTCTCAGGAGGTCAAAGATCCCATACATTCCTGTATTGTAAGACCAACTCTGTTCATGCTCTTTTGTAAAGTTAGAATGAGGGAACAGTGTATGGTTTGGGTAAATAATATGTTCAATTTGGGTTAGGAATCATTCTACTGGATTAATAATGATATTGGCAACCTGTGATATGTATAAGAATATGGAGGTGAATTATATGTATGAAAACATAAATCCAAGTAATATTTGAAGCCCAGAATGGCATTGGTCCCTTGATTGGGATACTTAGCTTTGAATTACGTTCTTCACAATGTCTCAGATAAATAGATATACAATGCCATAGGACCTTGTACCTTGGATGATTGAATGTTGAAGAGTAAATCCAGTAAAAAAGGGATAGTCCATAGGAATATGAAGATAGTCAGTAGGTTTATGAAGAAGAGTGAATATAGGATTTGGAACAATTATTCTTTAGCAATAGGGTGTCTGTTAGAGAGTGAATTTAAATGTCATCACATGTGAAGAGTCAGTCACAAAAGTGAACTGGGAAAAATAAGTAGGAAAGCAGATATCAACAGAGACATTATGACATCAGGCAAAACAAAAAGTAAGTGATGGGATTAGACATTTTCAAGAGGGTTGAGTTTGAAATATAATCTTAGGATGAAACAAATATGTAGTCACCAATAGGATTGACATTTGAGAGCATTAGGCAAACTGGACATGGATGTTTTTAGTAATCCATGTTCACCTTCCTTTTAGGCTTTGGTACAATCATAAGTGTGACCTTTGCGTTTTGTGTCCAGAATATTACTGTGATAAAATATTTATGTAGATCAGGTGACATGAGTGTTTCTTCCAACATTTCTGGGTGCAATATTTTGAAGACATATAAATTAGTATTGGGGGTACAAATGGGTGTACCCTGTTTCTATGAATATAGAGATAATTCATGAATAGACCATACAGTTAATAAATAATATAACTGGTTCCACATTAAATAATGGATTGAATTGATTTCTGAAATTATATAAGAAATATTTTATTGATATAGAATCATTCATTTCAACCAGTTATACATCTAATGGTAATATTATGGTTAGCGTTTATCATGAAGGGTGTGTGAGTTTGCTTCAAAAGTGTTTATGGAAATCGAAAATAATGTATTTGGAAAGAAGTCTCATGAAAAGACCAGTCAAGAAACATGGAGGTATACATTTGTTCTGAAGCTGGAAGTGAGTGAAAGTGAAACAAATGCCTGCAATTTTGCAAACTTGTGGATGGAATATATATTCTATGATGTGCATAAACTGAAGAAATATTAATGTACCAGATTTGAATAAAAATGAACATCAAAATACACATTATGTGCCATAGGAATTTACTTGGTTTGATGTTAAACTGGGTCAGTTACTGTAGAAATATTAGGATTTATATGAACCATTCACTGAAGTTAGTTTTCAGTACTAGGAAACAAATATGTATTTCAGGTGGATGAATATTTCTGATAATAATCTTGTGAAAAGGTGATTATAAATCCACATAAATGAATATGAATGAATTTAGGGACTGTATAATAAGACACATATATTTCATATTTTGAAAAATCTGGAGAGTGTGTATATATATATATATATATATACACACACACACACATATATATATACACACACACACAAAAAAACACACACACACAAACACACACGCATACACACACACATTAAAAAGTAGCAAAATAAATGCCAATCGAAATTCACCATGAAATATATATCATCCACAGTTCCAACAATATTTATTTTACTGTACATGGATTTATATATAATGTTGTTGAATTAGGAAGATCCCTCATAGGTTAAATTTTAAACCATGAGCCTATTCTGGAGAGTGGCCAGAATTCAGGAAAAAAACAGGAACGTAGAATGGTAGCAGATGATGCCCATCGATAAGGCTAGCCACAGTCCATTCATGAATTGGGCAGGATGAATGCTGGGAAGAATTCTACTAGACAGGACACATCCATTGATGCATTCTCTTTTCTAATGTCCACAACCATGGACAAAGTGGCATACACACACATTGAAACAGAAGCTTTGTAATACGACTTTCTAGACACAGTCCAGTCCAAACCAAACAAATCGCCTTTTCTACATATTCTCAGAAAATGAGACAAAACCACAAACTCACACCCACACCCACAAAGGCACCAGCTTCCCCCAAGTAGCTGTGTGACTATATGGAATGTCCTCTGATTGGTGGGCCATACAATGTTCCCCCGAAATGGCCTGTCCTGTCTCAGATCTTGTCTTCTTGGCCAACTCTTTGAGGTTGTCAGTAGCCAGTGGTGAGCCACCACCTATTTTCTCAAGAAAGGCCCCTCTTCAGAGCTTTCCGGGCATTTGGCCATCCTCACTTCACTAGGTACCAAAAAAGACTTACTCTGTTTTTGGTAAATTCAAACAAGTGAGCACACTGAAACTGGGAATGAAAGTGGCTCTGGGTGCCTGGCTATCTGGATCCCAAGTTCAGACAGTTCCATCAACAGGGAAGTGAGGTGAGGTCACTTCCTTCATGAATTAATGAGGTCACTGCCTTGGCAACCAATTTGTCCTAACAGTTGCTTCCAAGAGTCCCATGAGATGGAGGCTGCCCCTACTTCCTGCAACACTGTCACAAGTTACAATGGTATATCAACCATTGTCACCCAGGAACAGCTCTCCAGACAGGCCTGGTTGGTCCACCTTCTCTACATTGAGAAGAGAGAGGCTCATTCAGACACATTCCTTCATCCTGACCAAGTTGTTTGTGATATAATATGACTTTTCCTCCTTCAGGTCCTCCATAGCTGCCTACATCTTCTCCAGGGATCATTTCTGCATGGACCTTTGAGATTCTCAGCAGGTCGAAGATCCCCTACATTCCTGTATTGTAAGACCAACTCTGTCCCTGCTCTTCTGTAAAGTTAGATTGAAGGAAAAGTTAGGGTTAATAACATGTTCAACTTGGGTTGGGAATCATTCTGCAAAATGAATAATGGTATTGGGAACCTGTGATATTTATAAGAATAATGAGGTGAAATATAAGTATGAAAACAGAAATCTAGGTATGATTTGAAGCCCAGAAGGACATCGAGCCCTTCATGGGGATACTTAGCATTGAATTACGTCTGCAGAGATGTCTCAGATAAATCAATATACAATTTCATAAGACCTTGAACCTTGGATGACAGAATGTAGCAGAGAACATCCAGTCAAACAGGGATAGTCGTTAGGATTATGAAGATATTCAGTAGGTTTAGGAAGAAGAGTGAGTATAGGTTTTGGAAAAAAAGTTCTTTAGCAATAGTTTTTCGGGGAGAGAGTCAGTGTAAAGTTCAGCACATGTGAAGTGTCAGTCACAATGATAAACTGGAAAATATATGTAGGAAATCAGATATCTATAGAGAAATTAGGAAATAAGGCAAAGTATAAAGTGAGAGATAGGATTAGACATTTTCAACAGGCTTGAGTTTGAATATATAATCTTAAAAAGAAATAGGTATCTAGTAACCAATAGGATTAATATTTGAGAGCATTAGGCAACCTGGACAAAGATGTTTTTAGTAATCCATGCTCACATTCCATTTAGGCTTTGGTACAATTAAAAGTGTTCACTCTGAATTTTGTGTCCAGAATATTACTGTGATAACATGTATATGTAGATCAGGTGACATGAGTAATTCTTACACCATTTCTGGGAGCAATATTTTGAAGATGTATAAATTAGAATTGTCGGTACAAAGAGGTATAGACTGTGTCTATGAATATACTGATAATGCATGAATAGACCATACTTTGAATAAATAATATAACTGGTTCCAACTTTAAATAATGGATTGAATTGATATCAGAAAATATACAGTAATTCTTATATTGATATACCTACATTCATTCCAACCAGTTATACATCAAATGGTAATATTAGTGTTATGGTTTACCATGAATGGTTTGTGAGTTTGCTTCAAAAGTGATTATGGAAACCGAAAATAATGTATTTGGATAGAAGTCTCATGAATAACGAGTCAAGAAACATGGAGGAATACATGCGTTCAGAAGCAGGAAGTGATTGAATGTGAAACAAATGCCTATAAACTTGTGAACTTGAGGATTAAATATATATCCTATGATGTGCATAAACTGAGGAAATATTAATCTACCAGTGTTGAATACAGATGAACTTCAAAATACACATCATATCCCATAGGAATCTACTTGCATTGATGTTAAACTGGGTCAGTTACTGTAGAAATATTAGGATTTCTATGCACCATTCACTGAAGTTAGTTTTCAGTACTAGGAAACAAATATCTATTTCAGGTGGATGAAAATTTCTGAGAATAATCTTGTTGAAAGTTGATTATACATCCACATACATGAACAATAATGAATTTAGGGAGTGTATATAAGACACATATATTTCTTATTTTGTAAAATCTGTAGAGTGTATATATATATATATATATATATATATATATATATATATATATACACACACACACACAAAACACACACAGAGACATTAAAAATAGCAATATATATGCCAATCAAAATTCATCATAAAATATATATAATCCACAGATGCAAAATGTTTATTTTACTGAACATGGATTTATGTATAATGTTGTTCAAATAGGAAGCTCATACATAGGTGTAATTTTCAGTTCCAACAGCATTTATGAGGAGTGATCTCTTCTCACAATTTTTATCTGCTAATTCAGCCACCTCACAAGAGGTAAGATTCTATCTGTGCATATAAATATACATGTGCTTAATAGGCTACAGAGAAAGCGAGACAGGAATTCACACATTTGTTAACTTTAAAAACACATGGAGAACTATTTCAACAAATAATTGACTAGATATATAACTCCTAAGCAATATCATGCAAAGGGTAAGTCCATCTATACATAATGCCTTTTATGACCTGCTTGTATTTCTATTCTGTTTGGGTTATTTTTCTCTATCATATTATGATTTCTAGTCAATGTCTAGTAGGTATGGGTTAGGGTCAGAGATTCAGTATTTCGAATGGAAAATTGGAAAATGAATCCAATGTGTATGCAAATATGTGCTACACAAAAATCTTCCCACTCTCATCCAGAACAATGGCTTGACATTATCTTCGACCCAACTAAGACACAATTACAGGAGAAGAGTTAGAAAATCTCTGAATACATATCTGGAATGGAAAATGCTCAGGAGTTCACAAACTTGGAGGTGGAAGATGTGTTCTAAAAGTAAGGGACAGGGTAAACACTCCACAAACATGGATCTCTGCTTGCCTAAAGACTTCTTAAGTAACTGCCTCTGAGGTTGGGCACTTGAAATATATGTTGTTGTCAGGAGCTTTAGCTTCCTCTGTAGTGAGACCACCAAAGCTGCTTCTGCATTTATCTGACCTGGAGGACATGCTTTCTTATTTTTTAATGAACATGAGGCAGCAGAGCTGAATTCTCTCTTAGTAGGGAAACTGTGGCCACTCTGACTAACTGTCTTTCCATGTGGACTATGAAACCATTTGGTCATCCTCCACTTTTCGTGGTGTTTCTTGCAGCTGCTCTGGGAGTTTTGTATTTGCTTCACAAAATACAACGTATTCAAAGGGACACAGTTCTGGAGGGTGATCTGTCAGGTGTGCTTCATCAGGGTCTGCAGGAGAATGCATCAACCAGGCTTCTATCACACATACATTGCCCCCTTGACCATAGCAACCTGATTCTGAAGGTTAAGAATTATATATATATAAAGTGATTATAGAAATCTAAAATAATGTGTTTGGAAAGAAGTCTCATGAAAAGACCAGTCAAGAAACATGGAGGAATACATGTGTTCTAAAGCAGGAAGCGATTGAAAGTGAAAGAAATGCATATAAATTTCTGAATTTGTGGATGAAATATATATCCTATGATGTGCAAAAACTGAAGAAATAGTAATGTACCAGTGTTGATTAAAGTGAACGTCAAAGTACACACGTGTTCCATAGGAATCTACTGCATTGATGTTAAACTGGGTCAGTTACTATAGAAATATTAGAATTTCTATGCACAATTCAGTGAAGTTATTTTTCAGTTCTAGGAAACAAATATGTATTTCAGGTGGATAAATACTTCTGAGAATAATCTTGTGAAAAGTTGATTATAAATCCACATACATGAATATGAATGAATTTAGGTAGTGTATAAAAGACTCATATATTTCACATTTTGAACAATTTGGAGAGTGTGTATATATATATATATATATATATATATATATATATATATATAAATATATATGAATACACACACACACACACACACACACACAACACATACAGGGAAATTAAAAAGTAGCAATATATATACCAAAAAAAATTTATCATGAAATATATATCATCCACAGATCCAAAAATATTCATTTTACTGAACATGGATTTATATATAATGTTGTTCTACTAGGAAGCTCACATATAGGTTGAATTTTCATTTCCAACAGCATTTAGGTGGAGTGATTTCTTCCCACAAATTGTATCTGCCATGTCAGCCACCTCCAAAAAATGTAAGTCTTATAACAGGTAGGTTTCTATATGTGCATAAAAAAATACATGTGCTGAAAACGCTACAGAGAAAGGGAGACAGGAATTCATATATTTGTTTACTTTAAGAACACATGGTGAACTTTTTCAACAAAAAAAATGACAAGATTTGTAACTCTCACCATATATAATGCAAAAGGCAATACAAACTATACACCATGCCTACAGTGAAATGCTTGTATTTCTATTCTGTTTGGGTTATTTTTCTCCATCATATTAGGATTAGTAGTAAGAGTCTAGTAGGGTATGGTTAGGGTCAGGGAGGAAACGGTTTCTTATTTTCCAATGAACATGAGGCAACAGTGCTAAATTCTCTTTGTATGTAAACTGTGGCTTCTGAGGGCTAAGTGTCTACCCATGTGGACTGTGAAGCCATTTGGTCATTCTCCATTTTTCATGGTGTTTCTTTCTGCTTCACTGGGAGTTTGGTATTTGCTTCACGTAATACAAGGAGTTCAACTGGGAAAAAGTGCTGGAGGGAGTTATGTCACGTGTGGTGGCTCATTGTCTGCAGGAGAATGCAACAACCATGCTTCTATCCCACATAGTTTGCCCGCTTGACCATAGCACTTGATTCTGAACATTGCTCTGAAACCTCTGCATATAACAAGATGCCTTTACATATAAGGGTCTGTTGGTAGCACCATGTCAGTCACAAGCCATTTGGAAGACAATGACAGATCCACAGGGCCACACCACAGATGTTTTGTCACACACCTGCCCACCACAGCTCTAGGCCCACTACTCAGTAGGCTCCAACTTACTGGCATCTCTGTTCTACACCATTTTCATGAAACCCAGTCAACCAAGGCTGTCTGATATACTCATGATCAGCAACAGGAGATCCAAAGTTCTCCAGTGCATTTTGGTAATGGGAATTTCAAAAATTTTATGGTATTTATCTAGCCATTTTTCATGGATGATGTTGGAAGCCCTGTGGGTTTCAATTCATTCAGGAACCATTAAATGGTGAGGAAGCTCATTTCAATGAAAACTCTACAAAACTCTTACAGGCAAGGCTTCCCAAAGAGTGGCCAAAAGGTCACATGAAGCCAGGCACATTGAGGTCTAAATGTGAGATCCATGTGTGTCTTGACTCTCAACTATGGCTGCCAATTATTTGAGAATAAAATCATGTGACATCCTGGCTGAGATTCCCAGTGCTCTGTGGAGAGGCACCCTGGGCCTATTTCTCAATTTCAAAGGGTTCCTCTCATGCGTGGCCTCCTAAAATCCCAACACAATTCATGGCAATACTTCTATGAGGTCAGTTCCAGAACTCAGTCTCTAAGGGCAATCACACCAGAGTTCAAGCTCAGGTGGACTCAGTAGTCTCTTGCAACCACCACACAAATGTCCACAATTAAAACCAAAATACTCCCACATGGCTCTCATCTTCTTCCATATAGACACTCCTCATAACCTCTGGCTGGAGTTTTCCATGAGGGGCACAGCCCTAGACAGTTTCCAAAATAACCTCCCTTTCCCCTCTTTTGCCTAATGTTAGGGTTGCCTGGACACCCTTCCTGTATACCAGGAGTGATCAAATAGGCATGCCATTAATAATACTCTGTTTCTCCAATTTGAGCCTTTCTGATTGTTGGGTTTAGATTCTTTATGTGAATTAGAGTCATGAGCTTTGATTCTTTATGTGAATTGGAGTCGTGGGCTTTGAAAAACTCATTTGACCCAATGGATCCCTATTCTCACTTGATGGAGGTCAGGAACCTTACAGAAGAAGGCTAGAGACTTCATTCACAATTACAGCAATTTTGGAAATTTTGGTTTTGGATGCACACATTGGATCTTTCTTTAGATCCATCAGGTGCTGGGAATCTAAGCCACAGCCTCACATAGGGCCAAGAGGCTGATTCAGATATATCCCTTTCCAAAGCAATTAAGCAAAGAGCCACAGGTGATGCCCATTTATTTCCATTTGAAAACTGTTTTCTTCAGGCTTCATAAAGGTGTGGCCTAAGGTAAAGACCTTAATGACATTCAGGGAAAGAGAAGAATAGGTAAGCAAAAGGCCAAAAGCAGGGTTTCTCCACTGAGACTTTCGTGGTCACACTGATATCTGAGTTTTCTGAGATGCTGGCCATTCCCTTCAGCTATCAAGTAAATTGCCATGTCAAAAAGCTTGGAGGTGGTACATATCTTGGACACAAAACCATGAGCCTATTCTGGAGAGTGCCCAGAATTCAGGAAGAAAACAGGAACTTAAGAAGATATTAGGTGTTGCCCATTCTTAAGGAAAGCCAGAGTCCACTCATAAATTGGGCAGGATGAATGCTGGGGAGCTTTCTACTAGACAGGGCACATCCATTGATGCATTCTCTTTTATACTGTCCACATCAACGGACACAATGGGATACACAGACATAGAAAAATTTGCCTTGTCAAATGACTTACTAGATCAGTCAACTCCAAAACAAACAAATTGCCTTCCCTACCTATTCTCAGAACATGAGAGAAAACCACAAATCCACACGCACACCCACAAAGGCACCTCCTTCTCTCAAGTAGTTCTGTGACTATCCGCAGTGTCCTCTGACTGGTGGGCCATACTATGTTCTCAGATCTGGACTTCTTGGCCAAATCTGTGATGTTGTCAGGAGCCAGCGGTGAGCCACTACCTGCTTTTTCAAGATAGGCCCCTCTTCAGAGCTTTCCTGGTATTTGGCCATCATCACATCTGTAGGTACCAAAAAGAATGACTCTGTCCTTGGAAAATCGAAACAAGTGAGACCACTGAGACTGGGACTGGAACTGGCTTTGGTGCTTAGCTTCCTGGATCCCAAGTTCAGAGTCTTCAAACACCAAAGAAGTGAGGTGATGTCACTTCCTTCAGGAACTCAATGAGGTCACTGCCTTGGCAACCAATTTGTCCTAACAGTTGCTTCCAAGGGTCCCATGAGATGGAGGCTGCCCCTACTTCCTGTGACACATTCACAAGTTAGAATGGTATATCAACCATAGGCACCTGGGAACAGCTCTCCACACAGGCCTGGTTTGGTACATCTTCTCTACATTAAGAAGAGAGAGGCTGATTCAGAAACAAACCTTTGTCGTGACCAGGTTGTTTACCATGGAAAATGACTTTTGCTTTCTCAGGTTCTTCATAGCTGCCTACATCTTCTCCAGGGATCATTTCTGCATGGATCTTTGAGATTCTCAGCAGGTGGAAGATCCCCTACATTCCTGTATTTAAGACCAACTTTGTCGCTTCTCTTCTGTAAAGTTAGATTGAGGTAAAAGTGTATGGTTATGGTTAATAACATGTTCGAATTGGTTTAGGGATCATTCTGCTGGATGAATAATGGTATTTTGAAACTGTGATATTTCCAATAATATAGAGGTAAAACATAAGTTTGACAACAGAAATTTAGGTAAGATTTGAACCCCAAAAGGGCATTTTGCCCTTGATTGGAACACTTAGCTTTGAATTACGTTCTGCAAAGATGTCTCAGCTAAATCGATAATCACTGGCATAGGACCTTGTACCTTGGATGATTGAATGTCGAAGAGAACATCCATTCAAACAGGGACAGTGGGTAGGATTAGGAAGATAGTCGGTAGGTTTTGGAAGTAGAGTGAATATACTATTTGGACAAATTGTTCTTTAGCAATAGGCTTTCGGGTAGAGAGTGTTTGTAAATGTCACCACATGTTAAGAGTCAGTCACAATGATGAAGTGGGGAAAATAGGTAGGAAACCAGCTCTCAATAGAGACATTACAAAATCAGGCAAATTATAATTTAAATGATAGGAATAGGCATTATCAACAGGGTTGAGGTTGAATATATAATCTTAGGAAGAAACAAATAAATAGTCACCAATAGGATTGCCATTTGAGACCATTTGGCAACCTGGACATGGATGTTTTTAGTAATCCATGCTCACTTTCCATTTAGGCTTTGGTACAATCATAAGTGTAAACTTTTCATTTTGTGTCCAGAATATTACTGTGATAAAATGTATATGGAGATCAGGTGAAATGAATATTTCTTGCACCATTTCTGGGAGCAATATTTTGAAGACGTATAAATTAGTATTTTGGGTACAAAGAGGTGTACCCTGTGTCTATGAATATAGATATAATGCATGAATAGTCCATACTGTGAATAAATAATATAACAGGTTCCACTTTAAATAATGTATTGAATTGATATCTAAAAATATATAAGAAATCTTATATTAATATACAATCATTCATTTCAAACAGTTATACATCTAATGGTAATATTAGGGTGATGGTTATCATGAAAAGTGTGTGAGTTTTGCTTCAAAAGTGATGATGGAAATCAAAAATAATATGTTTTGGAAAGAAGTCTCATGAAAAGACCAGTCAAGAATCATGAAGGATTACATGTGTTCTGAAGCAGGAATTGGTTTAATGTGAAACAGATGCCTATATATTTGCTAATTTTGGAAGAAATATACATCCTATCATGTGCATAAACTGAGGAAATAGTAATGTACCAGTGTTGAATAAAAATGAAAGTCAAAATACACATCATGTCCCATAGAAATCTACTTGCATTGATGTGAAACTGGGTCAGTTTCGGTAGAAATATTAGGATTTGAATGCACCATTTACTGAAGATAGTTTTATGTACTAGCAAACAAATATGTATTTCAGGTGGATGAATATTTCTGAGAATAATCTTGTAAAAGATGATTATAAATCCACATACATGGATATGAATGAATTTAGGGAGTGTATAATAAGACACATGTATTTCATATATTTCATATTTGAAAAATCTGGAGAGTATATATATATATATATATATATATATATATATATATATATATATATATAAACACACACAGACATTAAAAATTAGCAATATATATGCCAATAATTCATCATGAAATATATATCATCCACAGACCCTAAAATAATCATTTTACTGAACATGGATTTATGTATAATGTTGTTCAACTAGGAGGCTCACGCATAGGTTGAATTTTCAGTTCCAACAGCATTCAGGAGGAGTGACCTCTTCTCAAAATTTGTATTTGCCAAGTCAGTCACCTCACAAAATTGTATGTGTGATATCAGGTACGATTCTATATGTGCATATATAAATACATGTGCTGAATAGGCTAGAGAGAAAGGGAGAAAAGAATTCACACAGTTGTTAACATTAAAACACATTGAGAACTATTTCAATTAAAAAATGACTAGATTTATAACACCTACCCTTTATCATGCAAAAGGCATGTCCGAATATACAACATGCCTCATTTGAACTGCTTGTATTTCTATTTAGTTTGGGTTATTTTTCTCCATCATATTATGATTAGTAGTCATAGTCTAATAGGGTATCAGTTAGTGTCAGGGATTCAGTATTTCGAATGGAAAATTGGAGAATGAATCCAATGTGTATGCAAATATATGCTACACAAAATATCTTCCACTCTCATCCAGAATATTGACTTGAAATTACCTTCCCCCCAAGAGAGACATAAAGAGAGGAGAAGAGTTAGAAAATCTGTGAATACATATTTGGAAAGGAAAATGCTCAGGAGTTCAAACCTTGGAGGTGGTAGAGGATTTTCCAAAAGTAAGGAACAGGGTAAACACTCCACAAACATGGAGCTCTGCTGTCCTGAAGACTTCTTGAGAAACTGCCTCTGAGTTTGGGCACTTGAAATATATATTGTTGTCAGGAACTTTAGCTTCCTTTCTAGTGACAGCATCAAACCTGGGTCTGCATCTATGTGACCTGGAGGACATGGTTTCTTATTTTCCAATGAACATGAGGCAGCAGTGCTTAATTCTCTCTTTGTAGGTAAACTGTGGCCACTGGGGGCTAAGTGTCTCCTCGTGTGGACAGTAAAGCCATTTTGTCATCCTCCACTTTTCGTGGTGTTTTTTGCTGCTGCACTGGGATTTTTTTTATTTACTTCATTAAATACCAGGAGTTAAACTGGGACACAGTGCTGTAGAGAGTTCTGCCATGTGTGGTGGGTCAGGGTCTGCAGGAGAATGCACCAACCAGGCTTCTATCCCACATAACTTGCCACCTTGTCCATAGCAACCTGATTTTTAGCATTGCCCTGAAACTTCTCCATATAACAAGATGCCTTTACATTCAAGGGTCTGCTCTCTGCACCATGTCAGTCAGAAGCCATTTGGAAGACAATGGCAGATCCACATGGCTCCAACACAGATGGTTTATCACAAACTTGCACACCACTGCTCTATGCCCAGTACTCAGGAGGCTCCAACTTACTGGCATCTCTGTTCTACACTATTTTCATGAAACCCAGTCAATCAAGGAACTGTCTGGTAAACTCATAATGAGCAAGACAACATCCAAAGGTTCTCCAGTGCCACCTGGTTATGGGAATGTCAAAAATTTCATGGTATTTATCTAGCCATTTTTCAAGGATGAAGTTGGACGCACTGTGGGTTTCAATTCATTCAGGAACCATTAAATGGTGAGGAAGCTCATCTCATTGCATGTTCTGGAGAACTCTTACAGGCAGGTCTTCCAAAAGAGTGGCCAAAAGGTCACATGTAGTCAAGCCCATTGAGGTCTACAATGTGAGGTCCATGTGTGTTTTGACTCTCAACTATGGCTGCCAGGTCTTTCAGAATAAAATCCTGTGATATCCTGGCTGAGATTCCCAGTGCTCTGTGGAAAGCCAACCTTGGCCTAGATCTCAGTTTCCAAGGGCGACTCTCATGGGTGGCCTCCTAAAATCCCAACACAATTCATTGCAATACTTCTTTGAGGTCAGTTCCAGAACTCAGTCTCTAACGGGAATCACACCAGAGTTCAAGCCATGGTGAACCTAGTCATCTCTTCCAACCGCCACACAAATGACCACAAGTAATTCCAAAACACTCCCACATGTCCCTCATCTTCTTCCATATAGACACTCATCGTAACCTCTGGCTGGAGGTTTCCATGAGGGGCGCAACCCAAGACAGTGTCCAAAATAAGCTCCATTGCCTCTCATTTGCCTATAGTCTTGGTGTCCTGGACACCCTTCCTGTGATCCAGGAGTGATCAAAGAGGCCTGCCCTTAATTGTGTCCACTTCTCCATTTTAAGGCCTAATGATTGTCGGGTACAGATTCTTTATGTGAATTGGAGTCATGTGAAAACCCAAACACCTTTGGCCTAGCCTCTGCAGAGGTTTGAAAAATTTATTTGACCCAAAGGATCCCTATTCTCACTTGATGGATGTCAGGAATCTAACAGAGGAAGGCAAGAAACTTCATCCACAATGACTGCTCTATTTGCCCTTTTGGTTTTGAATTCACACAAGGGATCTTTTTTAGATCTATCAGGTGCTGATAAACTCAGCCACAGCCTCACTCAGGGTCAAGAGGCTGAACCAGATCCCTTTACACAGCAATTAAGACAAGATCCACAGGTGATGCCCATTCATTTCCATTTGAAAACTGTTTTCTTCAGGCTTCACAAAGGGGTGACCTGAGGCAAAGACCTTCCTGACATTCAGAGTAACAGAACCTTAGGTAAGCAAATGGCCCAAAGCAGGGTTTCTCCAGTGAGACTTTCCTGGTCACACTTATATCTCAGTTTGCGAGATGGTCCCTTTCCCATCAGCTATCTAGTACATGGCCATGTCACAGAGTTTGGAGGTGGTACATATCCTAGACACAAAACCATGAGCATATTCTGGAGAGTGGCCAGAATTCGGGAAGAAAATAAGACGTATATATTAGTATTGGGGGTACAATTATTTGTACCCTGTGTCTATGAATATAGAGATAATGTACGAATAGACCACATTGTGAATAAAAAATATAACTGGTTTCAACTTTAAATAATGGATTGAATTCATATCTGAATATATACAGGAAATCTTATATTGATATACAATCATTCATTCCAACCAGTTATACATCCAATGGTAATAATAGTGTTATGGTTTATCATGAAGAGTGTGTGAGTTTTGCTTCAAAAGTGATTATGGAAATCTGAAATAAAGTGTTTGGAAAGAAGTCTCATGAAAAGACCAGTCAACAAACCTGGAGGAATACATGTGTTCTGAAGAAGGAAGTGATTGAAAGTGAAACATATGCCTATTAATTTCTGAACTTTTGGATAAAAAAATATATATATATATATATATATATATAATATGATATACATAAACTGAAGAAATAGTAATCTACCAGTGTTGAATAAAAATGAATGTCATAATACACATAATGTCCCATAGGAATCTATTTGCATTGATGTTAAACTGGGTCAGTTACTGTAGAAATGTTAGGATTTGTATGCACCATTCACTGAAGTTAGTTTTCAGAACTAGGAAACAAATATGTATTTCAGGTGGCGAATATTTCTGAGAATAATCTTGTGAAAAGTTGATTTTAAATCCACATACATGAACATGAATGAATTTAGGGAGTGTAAATAAAACACACATATTTCATATTTTGAAAAATCTGGAGAATATATATATATACAAAACAAACACCCAGAAATTAAAAAGTAGCAATATATTTGCCAATCAAAATTCATCATGAAATATATATCATCAACAGATGCAAAAATATTTATTTCACTGACCATAGATTTAGATATAATGCTGTTCTACTAGGAAGCTCACCCATAGGTTGAATTCTCAGTTCCAACAGCGTTAATGAGTAGTGCTCTCTTCTCAGAATTTGTATCTGCCAAGTAATTCACTTCACAAAAATATAAGTGTGATATTAGGTAGGATTCTATAGGTGCATATAAAAAATACATATGCTGAATAGGCTAAGAGAATGGGAGTCAGGAATTCACATATTTCTTAACATTAACAACACATGGAGAACTATTTCAATTAAAAGTTGACTAGATTATAACACCTACCCTTTATCATGCAGAAAGCAAGTCCAAATATACACCATGCCTCCACTGAACTGCTTGTATTTCAATTCAGTTTGGGTTATTTTTTTCCATCATATAAGAATTAGGAGTCAGATTCTACAAGGGTATGTGTTAGTGTCAGGGATTCAGTATTTCGAATGTAATCTTGGAAAATGAATCTAATGTGTATTTAAATATGTGTTACACAAAAATCTTCCAACTCTCATTCAGAACAATGACTTCACATTACCTTCGCCCCAAGTGAGACACAATTACAGGAGAAGAGTTAGAAAATATGTGAATACATATCTGGAATGGAAAATGCTCAGGAGTTCACAACCTTGGAGGTGGTAGAGGAGTTTCCAAAAGTAAGGGATAGGGTAAAAACTCCACAAACATAGAGCTCCTCCGGCCTAAAGACTTCTGGAGAAACTGCCTTTGAGGTTGGGCACTTGAAAAAAATGTTGTTTTCATTAGCTTTAGCTTCCTTTCTAGTGAGACCATCAAACCTGGGTCTGCATCTATGTGACCTGGAGGACATGGTCTCTTATTTTCAAATGAACATGAGGCAACAGTGCTGAATTCTCTCTTTGTAGGTAAACTGTGGCCCCTGGGGGTTAAGTGTCTCCCCGTGTGGACTGTGAAGCTATTTGGTTTTCCTCCACTTTTCATGGTGTTTCTTCACATGCAGTGGGAGTTTTGTATTTGCTTCACAAAATACAATGAGTTCAATAGGGACACAGTGTTGCAGCGATTTCTCACACGTTTGTTGGGTCAGGGACTGCAGGAGAATGCACCAACCAGGCTTCTATCCCACATAGCTTGTCCCCTTTACCATAGCTTTCTGATTCTGAACATTGCTCTGAACCCTCTCCATATAACAAGATGCCTTTACATACAAGGGTCTGCTGGCTGCACCATGTCAGACACAAGACATTCGGAAGCCAATGGAAGATCCACATGACCCCACCACAGAAGTTTTAGCATGCACCTGCACACCACTGCTCTTGGCCCACTACTCAGCAGGCATCAACTTACTAGCATCTCTCTTTTACAACATTTTCATGAAACCCAGTCAATCAAGGCACTGTCTGGTACCCTCATGGTCAGCAACAGGACATCCAAAGTCATCCAGTGCCACCTGGTCTTGGACCAAATGTTCTTTAGCAATAGGGTTTCGGTTAGAGAGTGAATGTCAATGTCAGCAAATGTGAAGGGTCAGTCACAATGATGAACTGGGGAAAATATTTAGGAAAGCAGATATAAATAGAGACATTAGAAAACCAGGCAAAGTATAAAGTGAGTGATAGAATTAGATATTTTCAACAGGGTTGAGGTTGAATATATAAGATTAGGAAGAAACAAATATGCAGTCACCAATAGGATTGACATTTGAGAGCATTAGGCAAACTGGACATGGATGTTTTTTGTAATTCATGGTCACATTCCATTTAGGCGTTGGTAGAAACTAAATGTGACCTTTGTATTTGTGTCCAGAATATTATTGTGATAACATGTATATGTAGAACAGGTGACATGACTATTTCTTCCACCATTTCTGGGAGCAATATTTTGAAGATGTATAAATTAGTATTCGGGGTACAAAGAGGTGTACCCTGTGTCTATGAATATAGAGATAATACATAAATAAACCACAAGGTGAATTAATAATATAACTGGCACCACTTTAAATAATGAATTTAATTGATATCAGAAAATATATAAGAAATCTTATATTGATATACAATCATTCATTCCAACCAGCAATATATCTAATGGTGATATTAGGGTTATGGTTTATCATGAAGGGTGTGTGAGTTTTGCTTCAAAAGTGATTATGGAAATCGAAAATAATGTATTTGGAAAGAAGTCTCATGAAAAGACCAGTCATAAAACATGGAGGAATATGTGTGTTCTGAAGCGGGAAGTGATTGAAAGTGAAACAAATGCGTATAAATTTGCTAAATTGTGCATGAAATATATACCCTATGTTGTGCATCAAATGAAGAAATAGTAATGTACCACTGTTGAATGAAAATGAACATCATAATACACATCATGTCCCATAGGAATCTACTTGCATTGATGTCAAACTGGGTCAGTTACTGTAGAAATATTAGGATTTGTATGAATCATTCACTGTAGTTAGTTTTCAGTACTAGGAAACAAATATGAATTTCAGGTGGATGAATATTTCTGAGAATAATCTTGTGAAAAGTAGATTATAAATTCACATATATGAACATGAATGAATTTAGGGAGTGTAAATAAAATACATATATTTCATATTTTGAAAAATCTGGCGAGTGTTTTGTGTGTATATATATATACACACAAAACACACACACAGACATTAAAAAGTAGCAATGTATATGCCAATCGACATTCATCGTGAAATATATATCATCCATAGATCCAAAAATACTCATTTTACTAAACATGGATTTCTGTATAATTTTGTTCCACTAGGAAGCTCACCCATAGGTTGAATTTTGAGTTCCAACAGCGTTTTGGAGGAGTGATCTGTTCTCACAATTGGTATCTCCCATCAGACTCCTCACAAGATTGTAAGTGTGATACAATGTAGGATTATGTATGTGCATATAAAAATACACGTGATGAAAGGGAAACTGGAATTCACATATTTGTTAACTTTAAAAACACATGGAGAACTATTTCAACAAAAAATTGACTAGATATTTTAGTCCTACCATGTATAATGCAAAAGGTAAGTCCAACTATACACCATGCATCCTCTGAACTGCTTGTATTTCTATTCCATTTGGCTTATTTTTCTCCATCATGCTAGAATTAGTAGTCAGAGTCTAGTGGGGTATGTGTTAGTGTCAGGGATTCAGTATTCCAAATAGAAAATTGGAAAATGAATCCAATGTGTATGCAAATATGTGCTACACAAAAATCTTCCTGCTCTCATCCAGAACAATGCCTTGACAATACCTTCGCCCCAAGTAAGACACAATTAGAGGAGAAGAGTGAGGAATTCTGTGAATACAAATCTGGAATGGAATATGCTCAGGAGTACATAAAGTTGAAGGAGGTAGAGGAGTTTCCAAAAGTAAGGGATAGGGTCAAACCTCTCCATATAACAAGATGCCTTTACATATAAGGGTCTGATAGCTGCACCATGTCAGTCACAAGCGATTTGGAAGCCAATGGCAGATCCATATGGCCCCATCACATATGATTTATCACACACCTTCCCACCACTGCTTTTGACTTACTACTCAGAAGGCTCCTAAGTACTGGCCTCTCTGTTCTACACCTTTTTCATGAAACCCTGTCAATCAAGGCACTGTCTGGTATACTCATAATCAGCAACAGGACATCCAAGTTTCTCCAGTGGCAACTGGTCATGGGAATTTTAAAAATTTTATGGTATTAATCTAGCCATTTTTCAAGGATGAAGTTGGATTCACTGTGGGTTTCAATTCATTCAGGAACCATTAAATGGTGAGTAAGCTCATTTTAATGAATGCTCTGGAGGACTGTCACAGCAAGACTTCCCAAAGACTGGCCAAAAGGTCACATGAAGTCAGGACCATTGAGGTCTACAACGTGAGGTCCATGTGTGTTTTGACTCTCAACTATGGCTGTCAAGTCTTTCAGAATAAAATCATGTGATATCCTGGCTGAGATTCCCAGTGCTCTGTGGAAAGCCACCCTGGGCCTACATCTCAGTTTTCTAGGCGACACTCATGTGTGGCCTAAAAAAGAACCGACAAAATTCATGGCAATACTTCTCTGAGGTGAGTTCCTGAACTCAGTCTCTAAGGGGAATCACACCAGAGTTCAAGCCCAGGTGGACCAAGTCATCTGTTACAACCTTGATAAAAAGGTCCACAATTAAAACCAAAACACTCCCACATGTCCCTCATCTTCTTCCATAGAGACACTCATCATTACATCTGACTGGAGGTTTCCATGAGGCGTGCAGCTCAGGAAAGTGTCCAAAATAAGCTCCTTTTCCCCTCATTTGCCTAAAGTCAGGCCTGGACACCATTCTTGTGAACCAGGAGTGATCATATAGGCCTGCCGTTAATGCTGCTCCACTTCTCCAATCTGAGGCCTAATGACTGTGGGGTTTAGATTCTTTATGTGAAATGGAGTCATGAGAAAACCCAAGCAACTATAGGCTCGCCTCTGCAGGGCTTTGAAGATCTTTTTTGACCCAAAGGATTCCCATTCTCACTTAATGGAGGTCAGGAACTTTACATAGGAAGGCGAGAGACTTTATGCACAATAAGTGCTCTTTTGGCAATTTTGGTATTGGATACACACATAGGATCTTTCTTTTAATCCATCTGGTGCTGAGAATCTAAGCCACAGTCTCACACAGGGCCAAGGGTCTGATTCAGACACATCCCTTTCCAAAGCAATTAAGGAAACAGCCACAGGTGATGACCATTCATTTCCATTTGAGAAATCTTTTATTCAGGCTTCACAAAGGGGTGGCCTGAGGCAGAGTCCTTCCTGACATTCAGGGCAATAAAACAATAGGTAAGAAAGAGGCCCAAAGCAGGGTTTCTCCACTGAGACTTTACTGGTCACACTGATATCTGAGTTTTCTAAGAAGCTCGCCATTCCCTTCAGCTATCCAGTACATGGCCATGTCACAGAGCTTGGAGGTGTTACATATCTTGGACACAAATCCATGAGCCTATTTTTGAGAGAGGCCAGAATTCAGAAAGAAAATAGGAAATTAGGAGGATAGCAGGTGTTGTCCATCCATAAAGCAAGCTGCAGTCCATTCATAAATTGGGCAGGATGAATGCTGAGATTCTTTCTGCTAGACAGGACACATCCATTGATGCATTCTCTCTTCTCATGTCTACAACCACAGACACCGTTGGATATACAGACATAGAAACACACACCTTGTCAAAGGACTTACTAGTAAATGTTCACTAAATTCAAACAAACCGCCTTTCCTACCTATTCTCAGAAAAAGGGAAAACCACAAACCTACACCAACAGCCACTGAGGCACCTCCTTTCCCCAAGTAATTCTGAGAATATCTGGAGTGTCCTCTGACTGGTGGGCCATAGTATGTTCCCTCAAAATGGCATGTCCTGTCTCAGATCTGTTCTCGTTAGCCAACACTATGAAGTTGTCAGGAGCCAGCAGTGAGCAACTACCTTTTTTTCCCAGGAAAGGTTCCTCTTCAGAACTCTCTTAGCATTTTGGCATCCTAATATCAGTAGGTACCAAGAAAGACTGACTCTGTCCTTGGTAAATCCAAACAAGTGAGACCCATTAGACTGGGACTGGGATTGGCTCTGTGTTCTTGGCTTCCTGGATCCCAAGATCAGAGAGTTCCATCAACAGGGAAGTGAGGTGAGGTCACTTCCTTCAGGAACTGAATGAGGTCACTGCCTTGGCAACCACTTTGTACTAACAAATGCTTCCAAGGGTCCAAGGAGATGCAGGCTGCCCCTACTACCTGTGACAGTTTCACAAGATAAAATGGTATATCAACCATAGGCACCCAGGAACAGCTACCCACACAGGCGTGGTTTGGTCCATCTTCTCTACATTAAGAAGGGAGAGCCTGATTCAGACACAACCCTTCATCCTGACCATGTTGTTTGACATGGAAGATGTCGTTTGCTCTCTCAGGTCCTTCATATCTGCCTACATCTTCTCCATGGATCATATCTGCATGGACCTTTGAGGTTCTCAGCAGGTGAAAGTTCCCCTACATTCTTGTATTGTATGACCAAGTCTGTGCCTGCTCTTCTGTAAAGTTACATTGAGGGAAGAGGGTATGGTTAGGATTAAAAACATGTTCGATTTGTGTTAAGAATCATTTTGCTGAATGAATAATGGTATTGAAAACCTGTGATATTTATAAGAATATAGAGGTGAAATATTGTAATGGTCGGGCGAGCATAGGAGGAAGAGACCACCAAAAGACTGTATCATGCAACAACAAAGGGTTTATTGCGGGTCCAGCATGCTGGGGCTCAGAGCTCACTTGAATAGAGCAGAGAGCCCTGAGAACAGCTTAAGAAGAGCTTATATACTTTCCTTGGAGAAGTCAGAGATGGAAGTTTATTGATGCCTCAGGGCAGGTGGGCGGTTTGCTTTCAACCAGGTTACAGAGTACATTCTGCAGTTTGGCAGTTGGCGACAGCACATTCTGGGAACAAGATTAGCAAACAGTTCTCAAGTTTTCAACAGTGTTTTGTTAAGCTTACAGAAAAACAGGAAGTGACAGGTACCTATTTTATTAACCTTTCATTACCCAATTTTTCTTTGGGTTACTTTTAATCATAAAAGTGATCATTGAGGGGTATTACATTTTATATCTGCTAGTGGGGTATATTGTTGTCTGATTACCACAAATTGAACTTGTCCGATTTCAGCTTGGAGAAAGGAAACTACATTGTTGAGACAACAGGGTCCTATAGTTCGCAATAATATGAGGATTATTAATGGACATGCCAGGGCTGATGAAAGCATAGTTAACCAGAAAGAATGTGTGAACCATGACTCAAACCACCCTTTTTGGGCCTCTCTCTCTTGTTGACACTCTTAAAGGCATTTTCTTAATATACTCATAGGTTCTTTTACAACTCCAGTATCGTCGGCATAAAAACAACATTCTTCTCTCAATGCAGCACAAAGTCCCTGTTCTCTCATGAAAAGGAGGTTTAACCCTTGCCTGTTCTGTAAAACATCTTCAGAGAGAGAGGTTAAAGATTTCTGCAAAGCTGTGATGGAGGTTTCTAATATCTTTATTTATTGGTCTATTGCTGCTTATAATTGGGTCATTTGTTGTGTCCCATGGACTAGGGCAGTAGTTCCTGTGCCCACTCCTGCAGCAACTCCTATTCCTAATAGGATGGCTAAAGTGAGAGATACAGGTTTCGGGCACAACTGGATTGTATGCCCTCCTATTTGATCTTTAAATGTACCTGCGTCATCATAGAGCACTATGGGAAACATCTGCACCATTACATAATTAATCATATCTGTTAACCATTTCATGAAAACATAAACAATGTTTAAGTATATATAATCTTTCTGTTGTTGGGACAGACAAGGCAAGGCACATAAGATAGCACTGAAGAAAGGGAAACAGTCCTATTTCATTGCAAACGGACTTAGAGAGCATTGCTTCTGTTGTAATCAATTAATCCCCTGAACCCAAAGTTTAGGTTGTTTCAGAATTTGTACCCAACATGTAAGGGAAGGGGCTCAGAAGTTCACAGTCTGCAGAAGTTCACAAAAAGCAGTTTTTGTTTCTGTTATTTTTTCCTTTGTTCTGGGCAAGTTAAATTTTCATGGACAACTGAAAGGGGGAGAGCTTTCTTTTTCTCTATTATTTTCTCCCTGCCAGCTGTTACCATGGAGCCTAGTAGGTAACTTCTTTATCTTAGAATTGTAGCCATCTATGTGAAGCCCCAATTCAAGGCCAGAGGTCTTATTCACATATTTTGTGATGAACTCGTAAGGGGGTGTCTAGCTAAGGAGTGCTGATTTTTCCAGCCACTGGCCAAGTAGAACAGGGCAACATGAAAAGAGGAAGTTTATCTACATTGAACACTGACTTTTGGAGAAGTCATTTAAGACTTTTCTGTGGGCCTGGTACAGAGGGGGAAGACGTGTAAGGCAAGGCTGAAAGCAGCTCTGTAGATCTGAGAATGAGGAAGGAGAGGTGTAAAAGAATAGTGGGAAAGGGGTTTCGGATTTTTCTAGCAAGAAAAACTTGAGCAGTAGAAAAGGTAGAGCAGAGGGGACGACAGGAGTGAGGATCCCAAAAGCCTGTGAGGGACTTTAAATTCAGTAATGACAAAGCAACTTTAAAGGCCATTTTCATTTCATCTTGGATAGGGGTCTGAGGGATCTCCTCAGCTGGTTTGAGCTTTGGGTTAGCTGGTAAGAGGACCTGATGGGACCTGCTGTGGGCACCGACTGGATAAGAGAGGAGTTAGTAGGTGGAGGGGTACCTCAGTACCTGATACCTCAGCAAGGGGGCAATGGTCTGAGGACTAGCAGAGGTTTTGATTTTTGATCTAGTAATTGGAGGGGAAAAATCAGGTTGCTGAGTTGGGAGTGACAGCAGAGAGTCTGGAGCAGAAGGCTGAGGGTTAGGATCTATTGGAGAAGCATAGTTCAGAATGTGAGCAAAGGAGAGAAAAGGCCTCAATATAGGAGAATCTCCTTCCACCCTTTTGAGCACTTGCAGAAGCTAAAAAGATCACGCAGAATTTGAGGATCTAAAGACCCCTCTGAGGACCATCGGTTTTGGTTGTCTAATTGGTAATATGGCCAATGCTGTGTATTGAATTTGATGAAGAGTTTGGGTTCCACCAGGTAGTCCCTGTATGCTAACATCCCCATGACTTACAGAAGAAGTCGGCTTTTCCTCCACACAGCTGTGGCTGTTTCTGGCTTTGATAGTCCACTGGGAAAACATAGTAATCTAGCCTAGCCAACCTGCATCTGGCTGGCGTGTCCCTACACCATAATGTTTGTTTCCATTATCTATGTAACGAAAGGGATTTAATGGAAATTTATTGGGATACGCTTTATCAGGGATATCCCAATAGGAAAAACCTATAGCCAGCTGACAAATATCTGGGTGTTGAGATGGTCAACAGGTCCCTAAAGGGGCTGTATGCAAGATAGACTATTCTTCTTTTCTATGAGGATTTGTGATCAGCCATCGCTGCTGAATGGGCTGATGAGGGTTAGGACTACTGGTTGCCAATGGGAGAGTCTTTAGCTTTATCCATATGCCAAATACACTATTTGAAAGGGTTACCAGTCATTTCCAGTTTCCAGAAAGAGTCTGGACAGGGCACAGGCATGAGATGAGAGGTATCACTGAGTTCTTTCAAGAGCTTTAAGTCAATAAGGAAGGGGGTGTGGAATGGATCCATAGGTCTTAGAGTTGGGGTTAGGTCCCTTACTGATGGAGGGGTACCATAGAGAATTTCACAGGGGGAGAGGTTACACAAAGAAACAGAGGGAGTATTTCTTGCATGAAACAGTGCATAAGGCAGGAGCATAGTCCAATCTTTTATGCTGGTCTATAAGGTAAATTTCATTAAGGTCTCTTTAATGGTTCTATTTATTTTTTTCTAGCTGTCCTGAGTTCTGGGGTCTATAAGCATAATGTAACTACCAATTAATCACCAGGGTACTGGTTAACCCATGACTTACCTGAGCCATGAACGCCAGTCCATTATCATACCCTATTACATTAGGCAGGCCGTATCTTGGAAAAATATCTTTTAGCATGATCTTGACCACCATTTGTGCCATGTTTTTTTTTCTTTTTCTTTTTTTTTCCTGTTGGGAAGGCTTCAATCCATCCTGAAAATGTATCTACAAAGACTAGGAGATATTTATGTCCATACCTTGCTGGCTTAATTTCAGTAAAGTCCACTTCCGAGAAGTGTCCTGGTCTGGTTACTCGAAGGTGCTTTCCTGCAGGAAGCTTGGAAGGGTAACCATTAACCAATTGATGGACCCGACAGTCTTTAGATACCCATTCAGTTATTTCCTTTCGCTGTGAGTCGGTTAGTGGAAAACTCTGTTCTTGATCCTTCAGGAATGCCTGTAGTTTCTTTGAACCAAGGTGAGTGAGTTGATGTACATTTTATACTGACATTGATAGAGCCGTGACTATAGGGGCTTTTACTGAAGGATTTAGAAATTCCACTTGGGGGCCTTCAATGTTAAAAGTTATTTTGGCCCAGAGCTTGGTGAGCTGATCTCTACCCATTAATGGGGCCGGGCATTCTGGGATTACTAGGAAGGAGTGATGGATTTTTCCTTTCCCCAGGTCCATGGTACTCTTATTTGTCCAAGCCCGATATTTACTGCCATTAGCCCCTTGAACTAGAACATTTTATTTGATACAGGGCCCAATGGGGCCTTAAGGGATGAATATATTGCCCCTGTATCCACTTCATGTTTACTGGGGTCCCCTCAAATTCAAAGTTATTTACTTTCACTGTGAGTTGGTTAGTGGAGTTGGTTAGACTTCATCCACAATGAGTGCTCTTCTGCCCATTTTGGTTTTGGATGCACAGATGGGATGTTCTTTAGATCCAACAGGTGATGAGAATCTAAGCCACAGCCTCACACAAGGCCAAAATGCTGATTCAGACACGTCCCTTTCCAAAGCAATTAAGCAAAGAGCCACAGGTGATGTCCACTCATTTCAATTTGAAAACTGTTTTCTTCAGGCTTCTCAAAAGGTTGGCCTGAGGCAAAGACCTTCCTGACATTCAGGGCAACAGAACAATAGGCAAGCAAAAGGCCCAAAGCAGGGTATCTCCACTGAGACTTTATTGGTCACACTGATATCTGAGTTTTCTGAGATGCTCGCCATTCCCTTCAGCTATACAGTACATGGCAATGTCACAGAGCTTGGAGGTGGTACTTATCTTGGACAAAAAATCATGAGCCTATTTTGGAGAGTGACCAGAGTTCAAGACTAAAACAGAAACTTAGGAAGATAGTAGGTGTTGCCCATCCATAGGTCAAGCCACAGTCCATTCATCAATTGGGCAAGGTGAATCCTGGGATGCTTTCTACTAGACAGGGAACATTCATTGATGCATTCTCTTTTCTAATGTTTACAACTACGGACACAGTGGGATACACAAACATAGAAACCCTTGCCTTGTCAAACGACTTACCAGAAACAGTTCACACCAAACCAAACAAACCTCCTTTCCTACCTATTCTCAGAACATGAGACAAAACCACAAACCCACACCCACACCACAAAGGCACCTCCTTCCCCCAAGTAGTTCTGAGACTATCCAGAGTGTTCTCTGACTAGCGGGCCATAGTATGTTCCCCCGAATTGTCCTGTGTTGACTCAGATCTGGTCTCCTTGTTCAACTCTGTGAAGTTGAGAGGAGCCAGTGGTGAGCCACTACCTGTTTTCTCAGGAAAGGCCCCTCTTCTGAGCTCTTCTGGCATTTGGCCCACATCACATCAGTAGGTACCAAGAATGACTGACACTGTCCTTGGTAAATCCAAACAAGTGAGACCCTGGAACTGGGACAGGGACTAGCTCTGGGTGCCTTCCTTCCTGGATCCCACGATCAGAGAGTTCCAAAACCAAGGAAGTGAGGTGAGGTCACTTCCTTCGGGAACTGAATGAGGTCACTGCCTTGGCAACCACTTTGTCCTAACAGTTGCTTCCTATGGTCCCCTGAAATGGAGGCAGCCCCTAATTCCTGTGACAGTTTCACAAGTTAGAATGGTATATAAACCATAGGCACCTAGGAACAGCTCTCCACACAGGCCTGCATGGTCCATCTTCTCTACATTAAGAAGAGAGAGGCTCATTCAGACACAAACCTTTATCCTGACCAGGTTGTTTACCATGGAAGATGACTTTTGCTCTCTCAAGTCCTTCATAGCTGCATACATCTTCTCCAGGGATTGTTTCTGCATGGACCTTTGAGGTTCTCAGCAGGTGGAAGATCCCCTACATTCCTGTATTGTAAGACAAACACTTTCCCTGCTCTTCTGTAAAGTTAGATTGAGGGAACGGTGTATGGTTAGTGTTAATAACATGTTCGATTTGGGTTAGAAATCATTCTGCGGGATGAATAAAGTTATTTGGAACCTGTGATATTTACAAGAATATATAGGTGAAATATAAGTATGAAAACAGAAATCTAGGTAAGATTTGAAACCCAGAAGGGCATTGGGCCTTTGATTGGGATACTTAGTTTTGAATTATGTTCTGCATACATGCCTCAGATAAATTGATATAAAATGGCATAGGACCTTGTACCTTGGATGATTGAATGTCGAAGAGAACATCCATTCAAAAAGAGATAGTTGGTAGGATTAGGAAGATAGTAAGTAGGTTTAGAAAAAAAGAGTGATTATAGGATTTGGACCAATTTTTTTTTGCAATAGGGTTTCGGTTAGAGAGTGAATGTCAATGTCAGCACATGTGAAGATTGAGTCACAATGATGAACTGGGGAAAATATTTAGGAAAGCAGATATCAATAGAGACATTACAAAATGAGACAAAGTATAAAGTGAGTGATAGGATTAGACAGTTTTATAGGGTTGAGTTTAAATATATAATCTTAGAAAGAAACAAATATGAAGTCACCAATAGGATTGACATTTGAGAGCATTAGGCAAATTGGACATGGATATTTTTTGTAATCCATGTTCACGTTCCATTTAGGGTTTGGTACAATCATAAGTGCGAACTTTGTATTTTTTGTCCTGAATATTACTGTGATAAAATGCATATGTAGATCAGGTGACATGAGTATTTCTTCCACCATTTCTGGGAGCAATATTTGGAAGACATATAAATTAGTATTGGGGGTACAAAGAGGTGTACCATGTGTCTATGTATATAGAGACAATGCATGAAGAGACCATATTGTGAATAAATAATATAACTGATTACACTTTAAATAATGGATTGAATTGATATCTGAAAATATACAGGAAATCTTATATTGATATTCAATCATTCATTCAAACCAATTATATATATAATGGTAATATTACGGTTATGGTTTATCATGATGGGTGTGTGAGTTTTGCTTCAAAAGTGATAATGGAAATTGAAAATAATGTGTTTGGAAGGAAGTCTCATGAAAAGAGCAGTCAAGAAACATGGAGGAATAGATGTGTTCTGAATCAGGGAGTGATTGAAAGTGAAACAAACGCCTATCAATTTGATAAATTGTGAATGAAATATATATCCTATGATGTGCATAAACTGAAGAAATAGTAATGTACCAGTGTTGAATAGAAATGAACTTCAAAATGCACATCAAGTGTCATATGAATCTACTTGCATTGATGTGAAACTGGGTCAGTTACTGTAGAAATAGTAGGATATTTATGCACCATTTACTGAAGATAGTTTTTAGTACTAGCAAACAAATATGTATTTCAGGTGGGTGAATATTTCTGAGAATAATCTTGTGAAAAGTTTATTATAAATCCACATATATGAATATGAATGAATTCAAAATAACAATGAAAACCAACAGTGGGAGGTAGGACAGTAAAGGGGTGGGAAATAATCAAAGAGGAAAACAAACCATGTTTCATAACAGAAATAAACATATATGACTGGAAGCACAACCCATATATCAATAATAACCCTAAATGTAAATGGCTTAAACACACCAATTAAGAGACACAGGCTAGAATGGATCACAAAACAAGACCCAACAATATGCTGTCTAGAGGAGACGCATTTGATAGGAAAAGACATACATAGGCTGAAAGTGAAAGGTTGGGAAAAATCATATCACTCATATGGACTTCGGAAACAAGCAGGAGTGTCCATACTCATATCAAATAAAATAGATATCAAGCCAAAGTTAATCAAAATGGATAAAGAGGGCCACTAAATACTGTTTAAGGGAACCATACACCAACAAGACATAACAATCATAAATATATATGCCCCAAACAATGCTGCAACTATTTTCATCAAACTCTTCTCAAGTTCAAGAGTCAAATAGACCACCATACAATAATCATGGGAGGCTACAACACACCTCTCTCGCAACTGGCCAGATCTTCCAAACAAAAGTTGAATATGGAAACTATAGAACTCAATGTCACAATTAACACAAATAACACAATTAATAACCTAGATTTAATTGACATATAGAATATACCACCCAACATCAAGCAGTTACACTTTTTTTCTCAGCAGCACATGGATCCTTCTCAAAAATGGAACATATATTATGTCACAGAGCAACTCTTAGAAAATATAAAGGAGTAGAGATAATACCATGCATCTTATCTGATCATAATGGAATGAAACTAAAAATCAACAATAAAAGAAGGAAGGAAAAAGCATACATCACTTGGAGAATGAACAATAGGTTACTGAATGATCAATGGGTTATAGAAGACATCAAGGAGGAAATTAAAAAATTCTTAGAGATAAATGAAAACACAGACACACCATATCGGAATCTATGTGACACATTGAATGCAGTTCTAAGACGCAAATTTATTGCTTGGAGTTCATTCCTTAAAAAAAGAAAAAAAAACAAGATGGTGAAGGCGATCTCCCACTCACTGTCTTGACAGGGTCACAGTGAGAAAAAGTGTTGGCAAAGCCACTCTCCCACTGTCTTGACAGGGTCAAAGTGAGGATGAATGCTGGCAAAGCCACGCTGGTTGGTGGGAAACGGAAACCATGAGACCCTTTTTTATGTAATTGGGACTTTTCATTTCATGCTTATGTTTCTGACAGGAGGCATGAGTATGTTAAATGCCAAACAAATTAAATTTCAGATGGCTGGAACATAACAGGTAGTTCATGCCTTGGAGGCTGTTCTACTACTCCTCAGGATATCAAGGACAAAGTAGAAGGTTGTTCTTCTATCTCAGTACATTGTGGACAAACCTGATAATGGACAACAATGATCCTTTGAAAGGTCATGAGAATTTTAGGCACCACATTGATTATATCAACTTGAACCCAAGCCCATATTTCCAGTCTCTTATAAAACCTAAGCAGTATGCTTATTTCACAAAATTCACCACATGCAGTCTCATTTTTTATTAAGGAAAGTTATATTATACACTTAGGAACGTTAAAACATATAAAGATATATTTTTCTTTTTTTATAAACTCTTTCTTACTTTACATAGGGATATATGATGAGCATAGTTAATATTGGTGGAAAGTGGATTGATTTTTATAAGTTACTTTCTATTGAGAAAGATTCTAAAGATGTGAGAACTAGTGCACCTTCACTGAGAAACAAAGAAACTCTTTGAGAAAGCAGCTCAACCAGTTTTATGAGAATAAATTTAAGAATTAATTAAAACAGCTTTATAAGACACAGTTTTAGAATAATGTTAGAAATATTATTTTATTTAGATTCTTAAGTTTAGAAATTCTTAAGTTTTTAGTTGTATAGGTTTCTGATATGTTTTAAGAATGATTCAAAAACTTAAGAATATTTTACATATAAGATTTAAAGGGACTTTTTTCGATGGGAATTTTAGATTAGAAATAAAGTACAAGTGTATTTTAGGTTAATGATTGGTTAGGAGACTTAGAGTCTGGTTATGTAGTTTGGCATTAGTTAATAAGAAAATAGCATATCTTGTGAATAATAGTAAATCTTCGGAAAATCTGAAAAATGTAAATTAGTGATGTATTTTAATAATGATTCTGTACTTTTAATAATTATATAACTGAAGGACATATCCTAGAAAAATGTAAATTAATGTTGCATTTTTTGTACCCCCAATCATGGTTAAGGAAATGTCATGTCTTGGCAAAGTTTTAAATTATATAATCAATGAAATATTCTGAATCTATAATGATGAGAAAAATTGTAATAAAAGATAACCCAGAGAAGGATGCATTAGCTCTCTCTCTGGAGATTGCTCGAAAAAAAAATCCACATATATAAATATGAATGCATTTAGGCAGTGTATAATAAGACACATATATTTCATATTTTGAAAAATCTGGAGGGTATATATATATATATATATATATATATATATATATATATATATACACACACACACAGACACACACAAACAGACTTTAAAAAGTAGCAATATATATGCCAATCAAAATTCATCATGAAATATATATCATCCACAGATCCAAAAATATTCATTTTACTGAACATGGATTTGTGTATAATGTTGTTAAACTAGGAAGGAAAAAGTGTATGGTTCAGGTTAATATAAGGTTTGATTTGGGTTAGGATTCATTCTGCAGGATGAATAATGCTATTGGGAACCTGCGATATTTACAATAAAGTATAAGTAAAATATAAGAATGAAAACAGAAATCTAGGTAAGATTTGAAGCCCAGAAGGGCATTGGGCCCTTGATTGGGATCATTAGCTTTGAATTATGTTCTGCAGAGTTGTCTCAGATAAACTGATGTACAATGGCATAGGACCTTGTACCTTCAATGATGGAATGTCGATGAGAACTTCTAGTCAAAAAGGGATAGTCAGTATTATTAGAAAGATAGTCAGCAGGTTTAGAAAGAAGAGTGAGTATAGGATTTGGATCAAAAGTTTTTTAGCAATAGGGTTTTGAGTAGAGATTGAATGTAAATGTGAGTACATGTGAAGAGTCAGTCACAATGATAAACTGTGGAAAATATGTAGGAAAGCATATATCAATAGAGACATTAGGAATTCAGGCAAATGATAAAGTGATTGATAGGATTAGACATTTTCAACAGGCTTGAGGTTGAATATACAATCTTAGGAAGAAACAAATATGTAGTCACCAATAGGATTGAAATTTGAGAGCATTAGGCAACCTGGACATGGATGTTTTTAGTAATGTATGCTCACTTTCCATTAAGGCTTTGGTACAATCATAAGTGTGACCTTTGCTTTTTGTGTCCAGAATACTACTGTGATAAAATGTATATGTAGATCAGATGGCATGTGTATTTATTCCACCATTTCTGGGAGCAATATTTTGAAGATGTATTAATTAGTATTGGGGTTACAAAAAGGTGTACCCTGTGTCTAGGAATATAGAGATAATGCATGAATAGACCATACTACGATTAAACAATATAACTGTTTTCAAATTTAAATAAAGGATTGAATTGATATCTGAAAATATACAGAAAATCTTATATTGATAAACAATCATTCATTCAAACCAGTTATGCATCTAATTTTAATATTAGGTTTATGGTTTATCATGAAGATTGTGTGAGTTTTGTTTCAAAAGTGATTATGGATATCGAAAATAATGTGTTTGGAAAGAAGTCTCATGAAAAGACCAGTCAGGAAACCTGGAGGAATACATGTGTTTTGAAGCAGGAAAAGATTGAAAGTGAAACAGGTGCCTATAAATTTGTGAACTTGTGAATGAAATATATATCCTATGATGTGCATAAACTGAAGAAATAATAATGTACCAGTGTTGTAAAAAAATGAACGTCAAAATACACATCATGTCCCATTGGAATATACACGTATTGATGTTAAACTGGGTCAGTTACTGCAGAAATATTAGGATTTCAATGCACCATTCACTGAAGTTAGTTTTCAGTACTAGGAAACAAATATGGATTTCAGGTAGATGAATATTTCTAAGAATAATCTTGTGAAAAGTTGATTATAAATCCAAATACATGAACATGAATGAATTCAGGGAGTGAATGTAAGACTCATATATTTCATATTTTGAAAAATCTGGAGAGTGTATATATATATATATATATATATATATATATATATATATATATATATATATATATACAAAAAAAACACACACAGACATTAAAAAGTAGCAATATATTTGCCAATCGAAATTCATCATTTAATATATATCATCAACAGATGCAAAAATATTTATTTTAGTAAACATGGATTTATGTATAATGTTTTTCAACTGGGAAGCTGACCCATAGTTTGAATTTTCAGTTCCAATAGCATTTTGGAGTAGTGATCACTTCTCACAATTTGTATCTTCCAAGTCAGCCACCTCAAAACTATGTATGTGTGATACCAGGTAGTATTCTATATGTGCATATAAAATTACATGTGCTGAATAGGCTACAGAGAAAGTGAGACAGGAATTCACATATTTGTTAACTTTAAAAACACATGGAGAACTATTTCAACAGAAAATTTACTAGATTTATAACACCAACCATTTATCATGCAAAAGACAAGTCCAACTATAGACCATGCCTCCTCTGAACTGCTTGTATTTCTATTGTGTTTGGGTTATTTTTCTCCATCATAATGGTTTAGTAGTCAGAGTCTAGTCAACTTTTGGTTAGTGTCAGAGATTCAATGTTATTGATTAGTGTCAGGGATTCAGTATTTCGAATGGAAAATTAGATAATGAATCTAATGTGTATGCAAATATGTGCTACACAAAATTCTTCCCACTCTTATCCAGAACAATGCCTTCACATTACTTTGGCCCCAGGTAAGACACAATTACAGGAGAAGAGTCAGAAAATCTGTGAATACATATCAGGAATGCAAAATCCTCAGGAGTTCACAACCTTGCTGGTGGAAGGGGAGTTTCCAAAATTATGGGACAGGGTTGATAGATCCAACCTGATCTTTTATTAAAATTGGGAGCCATCTTGCCACAAAGCCATGACAAGATAATTTTGGCTTTACTATACATTACTGAAAATTCTGAACCTGTTTGGAATGCCTACCCGTGTCTTGAACTCACCCATGCCTGGCTCTCTGACCAGATAGCAGCGCTCTCTGAATCTTTAGTGACACCTCATTAATATTTTCTTTCCCTGGCCAGACAATGAGTCTCTGAGGCTCTAATGGTCCTCATAATTTCTGATGTTGGGGTGAGCAAAAAAAAAATGTAAACTACCATTAGTGTGATGCTTGTCAAAGTTCTGTTATCTGTAACCCCCTTTTGTGTATCTTTCTGGGCTATATAGCTGGGCTGTAGGAAAGGTGGGGTTTCTGTCTTGTTTCTGCCGTTATGGGAGGGAGAGGCAGCCTGGCCTGTTGAAATAATAAGATTGCCTTAATTTGATTTTAATTGGAGTCAGTGGTCTTTTCTTGCATCCTGGTTTATCATTTTGGAGTTCCCTAGCAAGATTACCCTGCCCGACCAGATCACAAGACCAGACTGCTGGAAATTCTGAAGCTGGCCTTCCCTCCAGGGCTCCAGGCTAGAGAGCCACTATAGGGGGTGCACAACTTGAGACGTTCCAAGGCCTTGGATTGAGCCTTCGGTCTGGGGAGCACTGGAGTGAACCACTGCACTAAATCTATTAGCAAGCACCTGGTAGAGGAGGCCTCCATAGGTAAGTGGCGCCGTTATAAATTCTGATATCTGGTTAAGGGAGATCTCTTCTGAAGACAGAGAAGTGGCCTGGGGAGGCTCACATATACTCCTGTCCGGGACAGTAATGAGAATCGTTCTGTCCACTTTTCTGTTCTGTAGGGAATTTCTCTGGAAGGGTAGAGAGGTGCCGACAGGCATGCATGCACTCCTACCCCTGACCTTTAGCAAGATGTTGCATTGATCCTCTGTTTTTCTGTTGTGGTGCCAGGTTTCCTTTTTTGTGTGTGTTTTGTTCTATGTTCTATCTGTTTTTTGTTTGTTTGTTTGTTTGTTTTGTGCATTTTTTTTGTGTGTGATTTCTGTGGTAAAAACTTAAGGATATTGGACATGAAAATGGGTAATAAAGTAAGCAATCCTGAGACCCCTTTGGAATGTGTTTAAAGAAACTGCGATGAACTTTAGACCCCTTTGTTAAGCAGGATGAGAGAAGCCCCTAGCTGGCTGCCTGGAGCACACCCACTGCAGAGGGCAATGCCTGCTGGGGACTTAAGAACTGAGTATCTCCCAGGTTAACAAGTGAAACTCCTTTAAAACCCCTTGTCCCTCCAGATCAAGAGAGTCACAACCTTTGGGCAAAGTCCCCTGTGTTTCTCCTTTGTTCGCAAAGCAATAAACCTCCCTTTTTCTTTTTCTCAAAACCCTGTCCTCATTATTAAATTGGCATTATTTGGCTTTAAGGACAGGAAACGAACTTTAAGTTACAAATTTTGATACACCACCCCCCCCCTTGTCCTAGAACTTTTTTAGAGGTGACTACTGAAATGTTAGGAGATGGAGCATGCTTGGAATGGAACTGAATCAGAGGAACTAATCCTGTAAGTAAATGGAGGGACTGAAGCACTCACAGCAGCTGCCAAAGCCCTGTTGATTCAGGGAATTTCCTCCTTCCTTCCCAGCACTGTAAGTATTATGCCACTTCTGTCTTTTTAAAAAAGAGAAAAAGAAAAAGGGGACACTAAATTCAGTGAAGTCACCATGGAGACCCTTGATTTTACATTTCAGATTGCCCATCTGTGAAAACATCTGGTCCCCTTGTGGAGACATCTATGGTGCCACTGGTGTAGGAGATTTTTCTCTTATCTTCTCTGTTTTAAAGGCTTCTGTCAGTCAACCAAAGTCTGGAGCTCCTTTCTGTCTGTCTTGTGTTTTTGTTTCTGGCCCTTTAAGACATGTGCAATTATGTGTTGATATTATAAATTGTTTCTTGGGAATGATCTTAGCTGAATGTGTGTCTAAAGGATGATGTTTTATTGTAACAATCTGGTACCCGAATGGTTTTTTGAAGCATTGAACAATCTTGCAGTTAAAAGTCGGGTTTAGGTAATTGTTTAGTTTATGATTTCAGATAATTCATGCCAGATAACTTAAATACTTAGGATGGAAAACTGAAGAACTCTACTTCCAAGTTGGCAATAACTTTCCAATCATTCAGTCTTTTTTTTTTTTTTTTTTTTTACCAATTTTGAATTGAGTTGCCTGGGAAAATATCACTGTGTGTACCAGTGCATTAATTTTGACAAGGATATTAAATCATAGTGTGGTATCTGTTGACAAAAAAAGATGTAAAGATATAAAATTTTGTGAATTCTATCTTAAACTTGTATCATAATTTTCAGCATCCTAATCTGCAAATTTTTGTTAAAATGCCTTAGGCCTGAGGTGTCTGCTCAGAATAGCAGTTTTTTCCAGCTCTTTCCAGACCTCAGCCAGGACTTATTTTGAAATGCAAATGAAGGAAGCCTGCAAGCTCAGTAGGAGACATATCTGTGGCCTAAGGGGGACAAAAAGGTAAATTGTATGGTATCTACTAATTCCTGGTCAGTCATTTTTTCTAGGACTCTTACTTTTTTCCTTTGATTCTTTCTTTTTTTTTTTTTTTTGAGCTCATGATTTTAATCCTAAAGACCTAGGTTAATGTTATTCTGATCAATTCTATCATTGACCAACTGTGAAGTTTTTGAAACATTGCAGTGGAGATTTTACCTGTGAAAAGCTGCAAGGCCTTTACTATTATTATGTGTGCACACTTTTGTTATGTGTTGTATGTGCGTATATATATATATACATGGGTCCTTATATCATATATATGATATACAAATTAACATATATAAGAAGCGCTCATTAAAAAAATGTGCTCATAAAAACAAATTTTAAAAAGTGCATCCAAAGATCTTTAATTCATGTGATTTAAAAGATTCAATTTAAATTGGATAAACAGATAAAAATAAATGTCTTTAAATTTAAGCTTATGGGTTTCTCCAGGTGTTCAAAAATCGAATAAAATAATTATGTGTACAAAAGGTCTAATATGCCTTTGTTCTAGGACTTTTCCTTCAACAACAAAAAATGGTTTTCACTGTTCAAAACATTTTTCTAATATTTGATAAATAAGTAAAGTAAATTTAATATGGGATTACTCATTCATGGGTACTTTTGTTTGATATCTGATTGATTTACTAAGGTCTGTATAAGTTTGTCCTAAAGTCTGTATAAGATTGTAAAAATCAGTCATGTGTTAAAGAGACAAAAATTTCTTTAAACATAAGTTTACCAATAACATTGTGTTTATTAAGTTTTATTTTTTCTAGAGCAAGCAACCATAAAAATTAAACAACTGATTAAATAAGAACTGTTTTTTTAGAGCACTGTACTGCCATTTCTTTAAAAGCTAAACTTGGTTAATGTAGAAACATCAATGTATTTGTGATGCCATCAAAGTGCTCATATCTTCCAGGTATACAAGTCTGTAAGGTAGAAACTTGAAAAGAGCATTATATCAATCTGGTGTTCTGAAGTTATATGTTAAAAAAATATATTGGGGATTTATTTACCTGTTTTCAATAAGATATGTAAAATTTTATGTTACATTTTACTTTGGCGAACAATTTAAATGTATTTTTAAGTTAATGAGAGCCTAATCTATGTAAAGGTTAAAAACTATCACCCTTTCTTTAATTCATGTTTTAAATGTGATATCATAAGTTGTTAGCTAATGTTCATGTGAACTCAAAAAATTTAGGTAAACTTTGTAAAAGGATATTTAAAGAAACAAACGTCAGCTTTAGAATTAAAACACTTAAGATTCATAAAGAGCCCTGCCTTACCTGAGATAAGGCTTTGTGTCCCATCTTAGTACATGTGAGAATGACTACGAAAGAAGTAGGTCAGATTTAATTTCATTTAAAGTTATGTTTAAAAGTTTCTTTTTTTCTGTCAAGATTACTAGGATCTCAAACAGGGGATATAATGTATAACTCAGCCAAAAAATTCTGGGTAGCTATTACATGAACTAAGTATTTTTACTCATGTTAAAAATTTTTATTTTGTAATTTCCTTATAAGTGATCTAAAGATTCCCTGTTAGTGTTTTACAGAAGTGTAGATTTAAGAACACAACATGGGTTAATTTAAGATAATAAGTCATCACCTACAAGACAGACAGAATAATACAGATCCCAATTAATAAAAAGATAAATAATTATAAAATTATAGACATTAAAGCCCAGTACTCATAATATTAGGCTGTTAAAATTTATTTGCTGGATGTTTAAGATTAGGATTTAAAATTAAATTTAAATAAAAAGGGTCAAGAAAACCAATATTTGGCTCTTGCCCTCTGAGTCAGTCTGAATCCAGGGAACAGGGGACTTCTCTAAAGAGCTTTACAACTCTGGGCCACATAACCTCCAGTTCTGGGAGATTAATTAGATCACTGGAGAACAGAAAGCCAGTCAGTGCATTTGCTACAATGAGGAGAGTCATCAGAGAAGGGAGACATCACTGATGCTTCCAAGGGAATCCACAATGGTCATGCAAGACCTAGACCCACCCAGCGCAAATGGCACTAGCAGAACTGAGAAGCTACTCTCAAGTTTCCCAAGAAATGACTCCCATAAAAGCTCATCTGACTGTTAACAATGGATAGAAACAAAAGTCATTTTGACTGTGTCATTTAAACATTTAGTAAAGACAGCTAAAACCAAAATACAGCCATTCCTGGGAATTTTAATTAGTAATAATACTACTACTACTACTACTAATAATATTTTAACGTATACACTTTATGTTACCCTCCCAAAAAAAGTAAGACTGCAGGCTACAAAGAAGGATTCTCAGACAGGAATGCCTGATAACTACAAAAAAAGACTATAAAAAGAAGCTGCCAGATGCAGAAGTTTTTAGTTTAAGACCTACTGATATTCCTAACTTACACAGGTAGTCTTGGTGTTTGCTAGTACGATTATCCAGCCCAGAAGTAGAGGTTTCTCTATTAGACCCAGAGGTCATACTAGTAAAAAGATTTTGCAGGATCAGATGACATTAAATTATTACACTGTATCTTATGGGGAGGGACAACTGTAACACTAAAATTAAAGGGTTAAGTTGACAGTCCTGATAACTGGGGATACTAAATCGTGGTGAGGAAACTTCTATACAGCGACATGTTTCAACTGCTGCAACATTTAATCAGTACTCATGGTTTTAGTTTCTCTCATAGAAGAACCAATCCCCAGATGACTTTACAACCTGTTCTTCCCCAACCAGACTTCAAACCGAAGTGACTTCTAAAAGGCAACTCATGTCCTTCAACTGAATTCTAAAAGGCAACTCATGTCCCTCACGCCATGCCCCCTAGATCTCTCATAAAGAAACAAAAACATTCAGGGCAGCAGAACACTAGGTAATCAAAAGGCCCAAAGCAGGGTTTCTCCACTGAAACTTTCATGGTCACACTAATATCTGAGTTTTCTGACATGGTCGCCATTCCCTTCAGCTATCCTGTACATGGCCATGTTACAGAGATTGGAGATGGTACATATCTTGGACACAAAAGCATGAGCCTATTCTGGAGAGTGGCCAGAATTCAGCAAGAAAACAGGAACTTAGGAAGATAGCAGGTGTTGCCCATCGATAAGGCAAGCCACAGTCCATTCAAAAATTTGGCAGAATGAATGCTGGGAACCTTTCTACTAGACAGGACACATCCATTGATGCATTCTATTTTCTAATGTCTACAACCACGGATAATGTGGGATACACAGACATGGAAACACTCACCTTGTCAAATGAGTTACAAAAAACAGTTCACTCCTAACCAAATAAACAGCCTTTCCTACATATTCTCAGAACATGAGACAAAACCACAAAACCACACCCACACCCACAAAGGCACCTCCTTCTCCCAAGTAGGTCTGTGACTCTCAGGAGTGTCCTCTAACTGGTGGGCCATACTATATTCATCAGAAATGGCCTGTCCTATCTCAGATCTCGTCGCCTTGGCCAACTCTGTGAAGTTGTTGGAAGCGAGTGGTGAGCCACTACCTGCTTTCTCAGGAAAGGCCCCTCTTCAGAGCTTTCCTGGCGTTTGGCCATCCTCACATCAGTAGGTACCAAGAAAGACTGACTCTGTCCTTGGTAAATCAAAACAAGTGAGACCACTGTTACTGAGACTGGGACTGGCTCTGGGTGCCTGGCTTCCCGGATCCAATGTTCAGAGAGGTCCATCTCCAAGGAAGTGAGGTGAGGTCACTTCCTTCCTGAACTGAGTGAGGTCACTGAGTTGGCAACCACTTTGTCCTAACAGTTGCTTTTAAGTGTCCCATGAGATGAAGGCCGCCCCGACTTTCTGTGACACTTTCACAAGTTAGAATAGTATATCAACCATAGGCACCCGTGAACAGCTCTCCAAACAGGCCTGGTTTCGTCCATCTTCTCTACATTAAGAAGAGAGAGGCTGATTCAGACACAACCCTTCATCCTGACCAGGTTGCTTTCCATGGAAGATGACTTTTGCTGTCTCAGGTCCTTCAGGGCTGCCTACATCTTCTCCAGTGATCATTTCTGCATGGACCTTTGAGGTTCTTAGCAGGTGTAAGATCCCCTTCATTCCTGTATTTTAAGACCAACTCTGTCCCTGCTCTTATGTAAAGTAATATTCATCTAACAGTGTATGGTTAGGTTTAATAACAGATTCAATTTTGGTAAGGAATCATTCTGCAGGATGAATAAAGTTATTGGGAACCTGAAATATATACAGCAATATATAGGTGAAATATAATTATGAAAACAGATCTATGTAAGATTTGAAGCCCAGAAAGTCATTGGCTCCTTGATTGGGATACTTATTGTTGAATTACATTCTGCACAGTTGTCTCAGATAAATTGAAATACAATGGCATAGGACCTTGTACCTGGGATGATTGAATGTAGAATAGAACATCCAGTCAAAAAGTGATAGAAGTTAGGATTAGGAAGATAGTCGGAAGGTTTAGGAAGAAGAGTGAATATAGGATTTGAAACAAATGTTCTTTAGCAATAGGGTTTCGGTTAGAGAGTGAATGTAAATGTCACCACATGTGAAGATTCAGTCACAATGATGAACTGGGGAAAATATGTAGAAAAGAAGATATCAATAGAGATATTACAAAATCAGGCAAAGTATAAAGTGAATGACAAGATTAGACTTTTTAAACAGGGTTGAGGTTGAATTTATAATCTTTGGAAGAAACAAATATGTAGTCACCAATAGGATTTTCATTTGAGAGCTTTAGGCAACCTAGACATGCATGTTTTTAGTAATCCATGTTCACTTTCCTTTTAGGTTTGGTACAATCATAAGTGTGACCTTTGCTTTTTGTGTCCTGAATATTACTGTGATGAAATGTATATGTAGATCTGGTGACATGGGTATTTCTTCCCCCATTTCTGCGAGCAATATTTTGAAGAAGTATAAATTAGTATTGGGGGTACAATGAGGTGGACCCTGTGTCTATGAATATGGAGATAATTCATGAATAGATGATACTGTTAATAAATAATATAACTGATTCCACTTTAAATAATGGATTGAATTGATATTTTACAATACATAAGAAATCTTACATTGATATACATTCATTTTTTCAACCAGTTGCACATCTAATGTTAACATTAGGGTTATGGATTATCATGAAAGGTGTGTGAGTTATGCTTCACAAGTGATTTTGGAAATCAAAAATAATGTGTTTGGAAAGAAGTCTCATGAAGAGACCCATTAAGAAACCTGGAGGAATACATGTTTTCTGAAACAGGAAGTGATTGAAAGTGAAACAAATGTCTATAATTTTGCGAACTTGTAAATGAAATGTATATCCTATGATGTGCATAAACTGAAGAAATAGTAAAGTACCAGTGTTGAATAAAAATGAATGTCAAAACACACATCATATCCCATAGGAATATACTTGCATTCATGTTAAACTGGGTGAGTTACTGTAGAAATATTATGATTTGTATGCACCATTCACTGAAGTTAATTGTCAGTACTAGGAAATAATATGTATTTCAGGTGGATGAATATTTCTGAGAATAATCTTGTGAAATGTTGATTATAAATGCACATACATGAACATGAATGAATTTACAGAATGTATAATAAGACACATATATTTCATATTTTGAAAAATCTGGAGAGTGTGTGTGTGTGTGTGTGTGTGTGTAACACAGACATTAAAAAGTAGCAATATATATGCCAATTGAAATTCATCATGAAATATATATCACCCACAGATCCAAATATATTTATTTAACTGAACATGGATTTATATATAATGTTGTTCAACTAGGAAATTAACACATAGTTTGAATTTTCAGTTCCAACAGCATTTAGTAGAAGTGATCTCTGCTCACAATTTGTATCTGCCAAATCAGCCATCTCAAAAGAATGTACATGTGATAATAGGTAGGAATCTATATGTGCAAATAAAATTACATGTGCTGAATAGGCTACAGAGAGAAGGAGACAAGAATCCATATATTTGTTAACTTTCAAAACGTATTTAGAACTATTTCAACAAAAAAAATTGACTAGATTTATAACAACTACACTTTATCATGCAAAAGGCAAGTCCAACTGTACACCATGCCTCCTCTGAACTGCTTGAGTTTCCAATCTGTTTAGGTTATTTTTCTCCATCATATTAGGATTAGTAGTCAGAGACAAGTAGGGTATGGTGTAGTGTCAGGGATTCAGTACTTCGAAAGGAAAATTGAAAATTGAATCCAATGAGTAGGCAAATATATGCTACAAAAAATCCTCCAAACTCATCCAGAACAATGCCTTGACATAACCTTTACCCCAATTAAGACACAATTAGAGGAGAAGAGTTTGAAAATCTGTGAATATATATCTGGAACGGAACATGCTCAGGATTTCACAACCTTGGATGTGGTAGAGGAGTTTCCAAAAGTAAGGGACAGGGTAAACATACCACAAACATGAAGCTCTGAAGGAATAAAGACTTCTTGAGAAACAGCCTCTGAGGTTGGGCCCATGAAATATATGTTGTTGTCAGGAGCTTTAGCTTTCTTTGTAGTAAGACCATCAAAGCTGGGTCTGCACCTATGTGACCTGGAGGACATATTTCTTATTTTTCATTGAACATGAGGCAGCAGTGCTGAATTCTCTCTTTGTAGGTAAACTGTGGCCACTGGGGACTAAGTGTCCCCCCCCTGTGGACTGTGAAGCCATTTGTTCATCCTCCACGTTTCCTGGTTTTTCCTGCTGCTGCACTGAGAGTTTGGTATTTGCTTCACGAAATACAAAAAGTTGAACTGGAACACAGTGCTGGAGGGAGTTCTGTCACGTGTGGTGGGTCAGGGTTGGCAGGAGAATGCACCACCCTGGCTTCTATCCCATATAGCTTGCCCCCTTGAATATAGCAACCTGATTCTGAACACTGCCCTGAAACCTCTCTATATAACAATATGTTTTTACTTATAAGGGTCTTCTGGCTGCACCATGTCAGTCACAAGCCATTTGGAAGCCAATGCAGATACACATGGATCCACCACAGATGTTTTATCAAACTCTTGCCAACCACTGCTCTAGGCCCACTACTCAGCAGGCTCCAACTTACTGGCATCTCTGTTCTACACTATTTTCATGAAACCCAGTCAATAAAGGCACTGTCTGGTACACTCATGATCAGCAACAGGAGATCCAAAGGTTGTCCAGTGCCACCTGTTCATGGTAATTTCAAAAATTTCATGGTATTTATCAAGCCATTTTTCAAGGATGAAGTTGGAGGCCCTGTGGGTTTCAATTCATTCAGGAATCATTAAATGGTGAGGAAGCTCATTTCAAAGAAAGCTCTGGAGAATTATCACAGGCAAGGCTTCCCAAAGAGTGGCCAAAGGTCACATGAAGCCAGGCCCATTGAGGTCTACAATGTGAGGTCCATGTGTGTTTTGCCTCTCAACTCTGGCTGCAAAGATTTTCAGAAAAAAATCATGTGATGTCCTGGCTGAGATTCCCAGTGCTCTGTGGAAAGCAACCCTGGCCCTAGATCAGTTTGCAAGGGCAACTCTCATGCGTGGCCTCCTAAAATCACAACACAATTCTTGGAAATACTTCTCTGAGGTCAGTTCCAGTAGTCAGTCTCTAAGGGGAATCACGACAGAGTTCAAGCCCTGGTAGACCCAGTCATCTCTTCCAACTGCCACACAAATTACCACAATTAAAATCAAAACACTCCCACATGGCCCTCATTTTCTTCCAGATTGGCCCTCATCATAAAATATGGCTGGTTGTTTCCATGAGGGGCGCAGCTCAAGACAGTGTCAAAAATAAGCTCCCTTGCCACTCACTTGCATAATGTCAGAGTGGCCAGGACATTCTTCCTGTGAACCAGGAGTGATCAAATAGGCCTGATTTTAATACTGCTCTGCTTCTCCAATATGAGGCCTACTGACTGTCACGTATAGATTCTTTATGTGATTGAGAGTCATGAGAAAACCCAAGGACCTCTGCAGGGCTTTGAAGAACTCATTTGACGCAATGGATCCCTATTCTCAATTGATGGAGGTCAGGAACCTAACAGGGAAAGGCAGGAGACTTCATCCACAATGACTGATCTTTTTGCCATTTTGGTTTTGGATGCACATATGGGATCCTTATTTACATCCATCAGGTGCTTAGAATCTAAGCCACAGCCTCACACAGGGTAAAGAGGCTGATTCAGACACATCCTTTTCCAAAGCATTTAGCAAAGAGACACAGGTGATGCCCATTCATTTCCGTTTGAAAACTGTTTTCTTCAGGCTTCACAAAACAATGGCATGAGGGACAGACCCTCCTGATATTCAGGGCAACAGAATATGAGGTAAGCAAATGGCGAAAAGCAGGGTTTCTCCACTGAGACTTCCCTGGTCACACTGATATCTGAGTTTTCTGAAATGCTCCCATTCCCTTCAGCTATCCAGTACATGGCCATTTGGAGGGGGTACATATCTTGGACACAAAAGCATGAGCCTATTCTGGAGAGTGGCCAGAATTCAGGAAGAAAACAGGAACTTATAAGATAGCAGGTGTTGCACATCAATAATTCTAGCCACACTCTATTCATAAATTGGGCAGGATGTATGATGGAAAGGTGTCTACTAGTCAGGAAACATTCATTGATGCATTCTCTTTTCTAAAGTCTACATCCACAGAAACAGTGGGATACACAGATATAGAAACACTCACCATGTCAAATGACATTCTAGAAACAGTCCTGTACAAACCAAACAAACCGCCTTTCCTACCTATTCTCAGAACATGAGACATAACCTCAAACTCACACCCACACCCACAAAGGCACCTCCTTCCACCAAGTAGGTCTGTGACTATCCAGATTGTCCTCTGACTGGTGGGCCACACTACCTTCCCCTGAAATGGCCTGTCCTGTCTCAGATCTGGTCCCTTGGCAAACTCTCTGTGGTGTTCAGTAGCCAGGGGTGAGCCACTACCTGCTTTTTCAGGACAGGCCCCTCTTCAGAGCTTTCTTGGTATTTGCCATCCTCACATCAGTAGGTACAAAAAATGACTGATTCTGTCCGTGGTAATTCCAATCAAGTGAGCACACTGAAACTGGGACTGGGACTGGTTCTGGGTGGCTGGCTTTCTGGATCCCAAGTTCAGAGAGTTCCATTAACAAAGAAGTGAGGTGAGGTCACTTCATTCAGGAACTGAATGAGGTCACTGCTTTGGTAACCATATGTCTTAACATTTGCTTCCAAGAGACCCATGAGATGGAGGCTGCCCCTACTTCCTGTGACACTTTCACAAATTAGAATGCTATATCAACCATAGGCACCCTGGAACAGCTCTCCACAGAGGCTTGAATTGATCCACCTTCTCTACATTGAGAAGAGAGTGGCTCATTCAGACCATCCAGATCAATTTGTTTGCCATGGATGATGACTTTTGCTCTCTCAGGTCCTTCATAGCTGCATACATCTTCTCCAGGGATCATTTCTGCATGGACCTTGAAGTTCTCAGCAAGTGGAAGATCCCCTACATTCCTGTATTGTAAGAAAAACTCTGTACCTGCTCTTCTGTAAAGTTATACTGAGGAAACAGTGTATGGTTAGGATTAATAACATGTTCGATTTGAGTTAGGAATCATTCTGATGGATGAATAATGGTATTGGGATCCTGTGAAATTTATAAGAATATAGAGGTGAAAGATAAGTATGAAAACAGAAATCTAGGTAATATTTGAAACCCAGAAGGGCATTGGGCCCCTGATGGGGATGCTTAGCTTTGAATTACATTCTTCACAGATGTCTCAGATAAATCGACATACAATGGCATGTGACCTTGGAGGATTGAATGTAGCAGAGAACATGCAGTCAAAGAGGGATAGTCGGTAGGACTAGGAAGGTAGTGGGTAGATTATGGAAGAGGAGTGAGTATAGGATTTGAACCAAAAGTTCTTTAGCAATAGGGTTTCGGGTAGAGAATGAGTGTAAATGTCAGCTCATGTGAAGAATCAGTCACAATGATGAACTGGTGAAAATATGTAGGAAAGCAGATATCAATTGAGACATTAGAAAATCAGGCAAAGTATAAAGTTAGTGATAGGATCTGACAATAGGCTTGAGTGAATATATAATCTTAGGAAGAAACAATTATTTAGTCACCAATAGGATTGATATTTGAGAGCATTAGGCAACCTGAACGTGGATGTTTTTAGTAATCCATGCTCACTTTCCATTTAGGTTTTGGTAGAAACATAAGTGTGACCTTTGTTTTTTGTGTCCAGAATATTACTGTGATAAAATGTATATGTAGATAAGGTGACATGAGTATTTCTTCTACCATTTCTGGGAGCAATATTTTGAAGATGTATAAATTAGTATTGCGGGTACAAATAGGTTTACCCTTTGTCTCTGAATACAGAGATGATGCATGAATAGACCATAATGTGAATAAATAATATAACTGGTTCCAACTTTAAATAATGGTGTGAATTGATATCTGAAAATATATAGGAAATCTTATATTGATATACAAACATTTATTCCAATGAGTTATACATCTAATTGTAATATTAGGGTTATGGTTTATCAGGAAGAGTGTATGAGTTTTGCTATTATGGGTGAAGGGACACTTGTGCCAGATGCAGGTTGTCTAGCCTAGATTACTATGTTTATGCGGCAGACTATCAAAGCCTCAAACAGCCACGGTTGTGTGAGGAAAAGCCGACTTCTTCTGTATGTCTTGGGGATGTGAGCATATAGAGGATGAATGGTGGAAACCAAACTCCTCGTCAAATTCAGTACACAGCATTGGCCAAATTACCAATTAGACAACCAAAACTGATGGCCCCCAGGGGTCTCTAGATCGTCAAGTTCTGCATGACCTTTTTAACTTCTGTAAGTGCTCAAAAGGGAGGAAGGAAATTCCCCTAATTTTAGGCCTTTTCCCTCCTTTGCTCAAATCCTGAACTATGCTTCTCCAATAGATCCTCACCCTCTGCCTTATGCTCCAGACGCTCTGCTGTCAATCCCACCTCAGGAACCTGATTTCTCCCCTCCAATTACTGGATCAAATACCCAAACCTCCAACGGTTCTCAGACCATTATTTCTTGATGAAGTAGCAGGTACTGAGGTACCCCTTCACGCGCTCACTCCTCTCTTCTCCTGTCAGTGCCCTCACCATGCCAAAACAGGTCCTCTTACCAGCTAACCCAAAGCTCAAACAGGCTGAGAAGAGCTCTCAGACCCCTATCCAAGATGTAATGAAAATGGCCTTTAAAGTTGCTTTGTCAACACTGAAAACAGGTGACTAAGAATTGAAAGTCCCTCACAGGCTTTTTGGGATACTCACTCCCATTTTCCCCTCTGCTCTACCTGTTCTACTGCTGAAGTTTTTGTAGCTAGGAAAATCCAAAACCCCTTTCCCAATATTCTTTTACATCTCTCCTTCCTCATTCTCAGATGCACAGAGCTGCTCTCACCCCGCGCCTTCCACGTCTTCCCCCTCTGTACCTGGGCCACAGAAAAGTCTTAACTCACCTTCTCCAGAAGTCTTCACTATGGCTGACTTTAGGATTTTCAGTAAGAGTCCCTATGAAAGAGTTCAATGTACATAAACTTCCTCTTTTCTTGTGGCCCTGTTCTACTTGCCACTGGCTGGAAAAATCATCACTTCTAAGCTAGACACCCCCTTACTAGTTTTTCACAAAATATGTGAAAAAGGCTTCTGGCTATGAGCTGGGGCTTCACAGAGATGGCTACATTTCTAAGATAAAGAAGTTACCAACTGGGCTGCATGGTAACAGCTGGCAGGGGGAAAAAAGAAAGGGAAGAAAAAGCTCTCCCCTTCCCAGGTGTCCTTAAAAAGTTAACTTGCCCAGAACAGAGGAAATAAAACAGAAATAAAAACTGCTTTTTGTGAACTTCTGCAGTCTGTCAACTTCTGAGCCCCTTCTCTTACATGTTGGGTTCAAAATACTGAAACTACCTAAACTTGGTGTTCAGGGGATTAATTGATTACAACAGAAGCAACGCCCTCTAAATTTATTTGCAACCTAATAGGACTGTTTCCCTAGCTTCCATGCTATCTTAGGTGCCTTGCCTTGTCCATCCCTACAACAGTATAATTCTATATACTTTAACATTGTTAATTTGTTCATAAAATGGTCAACAGATGTGATTAATTATATAATGGTGCAGATGTTTCCCAAAGTCCTCTATCATGATGCAGGTTCATTTAAAGATCAAATAGGGAGGCATGAAACCCGGTTCTGTTGGAACCTCTATCCCTCACTTTAGCCATCCTATTCGGAATAGGAGTTGCTGTAGGGGTGGGCACAGGAACCACTGCCCTAGTCCATGGGACACAACAAATGACTCAATGAGAAGCAGAAATAGACCAAAACTTAAAGATATTAAAAACCTCCATCACATCTTTACATGAATCTTTAACCTGTCTCTCTGAAGTAGTTTTACAGAACAGGCGATGGTTGGACATTCTCTTCATGAGAGAAGGGGCCTTTGTGCTGCATTGAGGGAAGAATGTTGTTTTTATGCCAACAATACTGGAGTTGTAAAAGAATCTATGAGTAAATTAAGAAAACGTCTTGAAGAGCATCAGAGAGAGATAGAGGCCCAAAAAGGGTGGTTTGAATTTTGGTTCACACAGTCACCCTGGTTAACTATGCTTTTATTAGCCCTGGCCGGTTCATTAATAATCCTCATATTATTGCTAACTGTAGGACCCTGTTTGCTCCACCGTGTAGTTTCCTTTCTCCAAGCTGAAACTGGACAAGTTTAACTTATGGTAATCAGACAACAATATACCCCACTAGCAGACATAAAATGTGACACCCCCCAATGATCGCTTTTATGATTAAAAGTAACCAGAACAAGTAGTAGGGAATGAAAGGTTAATAAAATAGGTACTTTTCACTTCATGTTTCTCTGTATGCTTAACAAAACACTGTTGAAATCTTGAGAACTATTTGCTAATCTTGTTCCCAGAATGTGATGTCCCCACTGCCAAACTGCAGAATGTACTCCCTCACACATTTGCACGCAAAGCACCCACTCATCCTGACCCATCAATAAACTTCATTTCCTGCCCTCTCCAAAGAAAGTATATAAGCTCTACTTAAGCTGATCTCTGTGCTCTCTGCTAAATTCAAGTGAGCTCTGAGCCGCAGCATGCTGGACCCCCAATAAACACTTTTCTGTTGCATGACACACTCTATTGGTGGTCTCTTCTTCAAACGCTCACCCGACCTTTACATTGGTACAATCATAAGTGTGACCTTTGCTATTTGTGTCTAGAATATTAATGTGATAAAATGTGTATGTAGGTCAGATGACATGAGTATTTCTTCCTCAATTTGTGGGAGTAATATTTTGAAGACCTATAAATTAGTTGGGGGTTTAAAGAGGTGTACCCTGTGTCTATGAATATAGAGATAATGCATGAATAGACAATTCTGTGTATAAATAATATAACTGGTTCCTCTTTAAATAATGGATTGAATTGAAATCTAAAAATATATAAGAAATCATATATTGATATACAATCATTCATTCCAACCAGTTATACATCTAATGGTAATATTAGGGTTATGGATCATCATGTAGGGTGTGTGAGATTTGCTTCAAAAGTACTTATGGAAATCAAAAATAATGTGTTTGGAAAGAAGTCTCATGAAAAGACCAGTCAAGAAACATGGAGGAATATATGTGTTCTGAAGTAGAAAGTGATTGAAAGTGAAACAAATGCCTATGAATTTGCAAACTTGTGGAGGAAATATATATCCAATGATGTGCATAAACTAAAGAAATAGTAATGTACAAGTGTTGAAAAAAATGAACTTCAAAATACACATCATGTACCATAGGAGTCTACTTGCATTGATGTTAAACTGGGTCAGTTACTGTAGAAATATTAGGATTTGTATACATCATTCATTGAAGTTAGTTCTCAGTAATAGGAAACAAATATGTATTTCAGGTGGTGAATATTACTGAGAATCATCTTGTGAAAAGATGAATATAAATCCACATACATGAATATGAATGAATTTTGGAAAATGTATAATAAGAAACATATACTTTATATTTTGAAAAATCTGGAGAGTATATATATATATATATATATATATATATATATATATATATATATATATATATATATATACAAACACACACAGAGAGTAAAATGTAGCAGTATATGCCAATTGTAATTCACCATGAAATATATATCATTCACAGATCAAAAATATCCATTTTACCTAACATGGATTTACGTATAATGTTGTTCAGTTAGGAAGCTCACCCATACGTTGAATTTTCAGTTCCAACAGCGTTGAGGAGGAGTGATCTCTTCTCACAATTTGTATCTGCCAAGTCAGCCACCACACAATAATGTACGTGTGATACCAGGTATGATTCCACATGTGCTTCTAAGAATACATGTGCTGAATGGGCTACAGCGAAAGGGAGACAGTAATTCACATATTTGTTAACTTTAAAAACACATGGAGAACTCTTTCTACAAAAAATTGACTAGATTTATAACTCCTATTCTATATAATGCAAAAGGCAAGACCAACTATACACCATGCCTCTTCTGAACTGCTTGTATTTCAATTCTGTTTGGGTTATTTTTCTCCATCATATTAGGATGAGTAGACAGAGTCTAATAGGTTATGGGGTAGTGTCAGGGATTCCGTATTTCAAATGGAAAATTGGAAAATGAATCCAATGTGTATGCAAATATGTGCTTCACAAAAATCTTCCCACTCTCATCCAGAACAGTTCCTTGACATTACCTTCGCCCCAAGTAAGACACAATTAGAGGAGAAGAGATATAAAATCTGTTAATACATATCTGGAATAAAAATTGCTCAGGACTTCACACCTTTGGAGGTGGTAGAGGAGTTTCCAAAAGTAAGGGACAGGGTAAAACTCCACAATCATGGAGCTCTGCTGGCCTAAAGACTTCTTCAGAAACTGCCTCTGAGGTTGGGATCTTGAAATATATGTTGTTGTCAGGAGCTTTATCTTCTTTTGTAGTGAGACCATCAAAGCTGGGTCTTCATGTATGTGACCTGGATGACATGGTCTCTTATATTCCAATGAACATTAGGCAACAGTGCTAAATTCTCTCTTTGTAGGTAAACTGTGGCGACTGGGGGCTAAATGTCTCCCTGTGTGGACGGTAAAGCCCTTTGGTCATCCTCCACTTTTTGTGGTGATTCTTGCTGTTGCACTGGGAGTTGGGTATTTGCTTCACGAAATGCAAAAAGTTCAACTGGGACACAATGCTGGACGGATCTCTGTCATGTGTCGTGGGTCAGGTTCTACAGGAGAATGCACCATCCAGGCTTCTATCCCACATAGCTTTCCCCCTTTACCATAGCAACCTGATTCTGAACATTGCCCTGAAAAATTCCGCATATAACAAGATGCCTTTACATACAAGGTTCTGATGGCTGTGCCATGTCAGTCACAGCCATTTGGAAGCCAGTGGCAGATCCACATGACGCCACCACAGATGTTTTATCACACATCTGCACAATAATGCTGTATGACCACTAATCAGCAGGCTCCAACTTACTGACATGTCTGTTATACACCATTATCATGAAATCCAGTCAATCAAGGCACGGTCTGGTACACTCAAATCAGCAACAGGACATCCAAGGTTCTCTAGTGCCACCTGGTCATGGGAATTTCAAAAGTGTCATGGTATTTATGTAGTCATTTTTTAAGGATGACGTTGGAGGCACTGTCGGTTTCAATTTATTCAGGATCCATTTAATGTTGAGGAAGATCTTTTCAGTGAAAGCTCTGGATTACTCTCACAGGCAAGGTTACCCAAAATGTGGCCAAATGGTTCCATGTAGCCAAACCCATAGTTGTCTACAATGTGAGGTCCATGTGTGTTTTGACTCTCAACTATGGTTGCCATGTCTTTCTGAATAAAATCATATGATATCATGGCTGAGATTCCCTGTGCTCTGTGGAAAGCCACCCTTGGTCTAGATCTAATTTTCCAAGGGGGACTCTCATGCGTGGCCTTCAAAAATCCCAACACAATTTATGGCAATACTTCTCTGAGGTCAGTTCCACAACTCAGTCTCTAAGGGGAATCAGACCAGAGTTTAAACGCCGGTGGACCCCGTCATATATTCCAACCACCACAAATGACCACAATTAAAACCAAAACACTCCCACAGAGCCCTCATATTCCTCCATAGAGACACTCATCATAACCTCAGGCTGGAGGTTTCCATGAGGGGCACATCCAAAGAGAGTGTCCAAAATTAGCTCCCTTGCCTCTCATTTGCCTAAAGTCATTGTGGCTGGGATGCCCTTCCTGTGAACCAGGCGTGATCAAATAGGCCTGCTGTTAATACTGCTCTGCTTCTCCAATTTAAGGCTTACTGACTGTCAGGTATAGATTCTTCATGTGATTTGGAGTCATGAGGAAACCCATGCACCTCTGCAGGGCTTTGAAGAACTCATTTGACTTAAAGAATCTCTATTTTCACTTGATGGAGGTCAAGAAACAAAGAGAGAAAGGCAAGAAGCTTCATCTGCAATAACTGATTTTTTCCATTTTCGTTTTGGATGCACACATGGGATCTTTCTTTAAATCCATCTGGTGCTGAGAATCTAAGCCACAACTTCACACAGGGCCAAGATGCTGATTCAGATACATTCTTTTCCAAAGCAATTAAGCAAAGAGACACAGGTGATGCCCATTCATTTCCATTTGAAAACTATTTTCTTTAGGCTTCACAAAGTGTGACCTGAGGCAAAGACCTTCCTGACATTCAGGGCAACAGAATAATAGATAAGCAAAATGTCCAAAGCAGGGTTTCTCCACTGAGACTTTCCTGGTCACACTGATATCTGAGTTTTCTGAGTTACTCCCATTCCCTTCAGCTATTCAGTACATGGCCATTTCACAGCAGATGGAGGTGGTACATATTGTGGATACAAAATAATGAGCTAATTCTGGAGTGTTGCCCGAATTCAGAAAGAAAACTGGAACTTAGGAAGATAATAGGTGTTGCCCATCTATAAGGCAAGTCCATTCATAAATTGGGCAGAATGAATGCTGAGAGCTTTCTACTAGACACGACATATCCATTGATGCATTATCTTTTCTAATGTCTACAACCACCGACACAGTGGAATACACAGACATAGAAATATCCGCCTTGTCAAACGACATACAAGAAACAGTCCACTCCAAACCAAAAAATCGACTTTCCTTCCTATTCTCAGAACATGGGACAAAACCACATACTCACACCCACACTCTAAAAGGCACCTCCTTCCCCCAAGTAGGTCTGTGACTATATGGAGTTTGTCTGACTGGTGGGCCATACTATGTTACCCCAAAATGGCCTGTACAGTCTCAGATCTTGTCTTCTGGTCCAACCCTGTGAAGTTGCCAGGAGCCAGGGGAGAGCAACTACCTGCTTTCCCAGGAAAGGCCCCTCTGAGCTCTCCTGGCATTTGGCCATCCTCACATCAGTTGGTACCAAGAAACACTGACCCTTTCCTTGGTAAATCCAAACAAGTGAGCCCACTGGGACTGGGACTGGGACTGGCTCTGAGTTCCTGGCTTCCTGGATCCCAAATTCACAGAGTTCCATCACCAAGGAAGTTAGGTAAGTCAATTCCTTCAGGAACTTAATGTGGTCACTTCCTTGACAACAACTTTGTCCTAACAGTTGCTTTCAAGGGTCCCATGAGATGGAGGCTGCCCCTACTTCCTGTGACACTTTCACAAGTTAGAATAGTATATCAACCATAGGCACCCAGGAACAGCTCTCCAATCGGGCCTGGTTTGGTCCATCATCTCTACATTAAGAAGTAAGAGGCTGATTCAGACAAATCCCTTTATCCTGACCAGGGTGTTTGCCATGGAAGATGACTTTTGCTCTCTTAGGTCCTCCATAGCTGCAAACATCTTATCTTGGGATCATTTCTGCATGGACCTTTGAGATTCTCAGAAGGTGGAAGATTCCCTACATTCCTGTATTGTAAGACCAACTCTGTACCTGCTCTTCTCTAAAGTGATATTGAGGGAACAGTGTATGATTAGGGTAAATAACAGGTTCTATTTGGGTTAGGAATCAATAATGGTATTGGGAACCTGCAATATTTAAAAGAATATACAGGTGAAATATAATTTTGAAAACAGAAATCTAAGTAAGATTTGAAGCCCAGTATACTTGATGGGGATACATAGCTTTTAATTATATTCTGCACAGATGTCTCAGATAAATCAATATACAATGGCATAGGACCTTGTACCATGAATGATTGAATGTCAAAGAGAACATCGAGTCAAAAGGGATATTAGGTAGGATTAGGAAGATATATGGTATGTTGTGAAAGAAGAGAGAGTGTAGGAGTGGGACCAAAAGATCTATAGCAATAGGCTTTCGGGTAGAGAGTGAATGTGAATGTCAGCACATGTGAAGAGTCAGTCACAATAATGAACTGGGATAATATGTAGGGAAGCAGATATCAATAGAGACATTACAATATCAGGCAAAGAATAAAGAGAGTGATATGATTAGACATTTTCAACAGGGTTGAGGTTGAATATATAATTTTTGGAAGAAACAAATATGTAGTCACCAATAGGATTGACATTTGAGAGCATTAGGCAACCTTGACATGGATGTTTTTAGTAATCCATGCTCACTTCCATTTAGGCTTTGGTACAATCATAAGTGTGATCTTTGATTTTTGTGTCCAGAATATTACTGTGATAAAATGTACATGTAGATCAGGTGACATGAGTATTTCTTCCAAAATTTCTGGGAGCTACATTTTGAAGATGAATAAATTAGTATTGGGGTTACAAATAGATGTACCCTGTGTCTATAAATATAAAGATAATGCATGAATAGACCATATTAGAATAAATAATATAACTGGTTCCAACTTTAAATAACGGATTGAATTGATATCCAAAAATATACAGGGAATTTTATATTGATATACAATCATTCATTCCAACCAATTACACATGTAATGGTAATATTAGGGTTATGGTATATCGTGAAGAGTGTGTTAGTTTTTCTTCAAAATGCTTATGGAAATCGAAAATAATGTGTTTAGAAAGAAGTGTCATGAAAAAACCAGTCAATAATAAGCAGGAAATGATTGAAAGTGAATCAAATGCCTATAAATTTGTGAACTTGTGAATGCAATATATATCCTATGATGTGTATAAACTGAAGAAATTGTAATGTACCAGTGTTGAATAAAATGAACTTCAAAATACACATCATGTCCCTTAGAAATCTACTTGCATTGATGTTAAACTGTGTCAGTCACTGTAGAAATATTAGGATTGTGTGCACCATTCACTGAAGTTAGTTTTAAGTACTAGGAAACAAATATGTATTTCAGGTGGGTGAATATTTCTGAGAATAATCTTGTGAAAAGTTGATTATAAATCAAAATACATGAACATGAATGAATTTAGGGAGTGTATATAAGACACATATATTTCATATTTTGAAAAATCTGGAGTGTATATATATATATATATATATATATATATACACAAAACACACACAGAGACAATAAAAATAGCAATATATATGCCCATTGAAATTCATCATGAAATATATATCATCCACAGATGCAAAAATATTTATTTTACTGTACATGGATTTAGGTGTAATGTTGTTCTACTAAGAAGCTCACCCATAGGTTGAATTTTCAGTACCAACAGTGTTGAGGAGGAGTGATCTCTTCTCACAATTTGTATCTGCATAGTCAGCCACCTCACAAGAATGTACGTGTGATACCAAGTAGGATTCTATATGTGCAGATAAAAATACATGTGCTGAATAGGCTACAAATAAAGGCAGACAGGAATTCACATATTTGTTGATGTTAAAAACACATGGAGAGCTATTTCAATTAAAAATTAACTAGATTTATAACACCTACCCTATATCATACAAAGGGCAAGTGCAACTATACACCATGCCTCCTATGAACTGCTTGCATTTCTATTCTGTTTGTGTTATTTTTCCCCATTTAATTAGTATTAGTAGTCAGAGTCTGGTAGGATATGGGTTATTGTCAGTTGTCCCGGCAGGCCCGAGACATCAACATGGGTGGTGAACCTAGTTGGGGAGGAATAAAGGGACAAGAGATACGAGAGATGACAGCAAGACAGGAGTTCTGATCATGCTGAAAACTTTTATTGTTCTCACATGGAAATTTATATGCGGATGGGAAAGCTCTCTTATTGGCAGTTGCTGGACGTCTTCACAAGGTGAGATAACCTCAGGATGTTTCAGGAAGACAGATGGCCGCAGGATGTCTCAGGGAGATAGATGGCTGTGGGATGTCTCTCAGGCAGGATATCTTCCAGGGGGCTGTTTATTGTAAGTGTCAGGCTATTCTTTGAATGAGAACTTCTTTCTAGGCCCTGACATCTCCCACTTTCTTGTATAAAATATTTCACCATACCTTACCAACCTTATTTTAGGGGATGATAGAGGCTCTGTTTCTCTAGGAGGCCTTAGAATATCTCCTGATCCAAGCGAGCGTTTTCACTAGGAGATTTTGTGGTGGCCTTGGCATGTTTTTGGAGAAGATGTCTTTGAGGGGGAAGCATGCCAACCGCCATGCCCCAGAGCATGTCACTCAGAGGTCTTGGGTTTTGGGATCAGTGTATCCATCCTCCTGCAGTCTTTCCTGCACCCTCCGTTATTATGGCCTTATGTCCTCACTCCATGGGGTGTGTCCTCCCCCAAGCGGTGGGGCCCATGGAGGACGAACCCTTATGACAAGGGCAGAAGATGGTTTGTCAGAGCTTTTACTTATAGTTTTATGTAAGAAAGAAAGATCTGTGGGGATGTAAACTTTTTTAAAAAAGTCTGTGAGAAGGGTAGAACATCCTTTTAAATGTTGGCAGCGTGGTCTTCCATCTCCAGATAATGATAGTGGACCTGTATTGGCTTAGAGGCCAAAATATTAATCAGTTCTTTAATAAATTTTACCAGCCTGTTTGTAATGCAGGGTCCTATGGACACCATTAAAAGTAAACCCAACAAAGGGCCTAATAGGGGAAGAAGGTAGGGTAGAAATCCATTAAACCCAGTCCAGAGGGGATTTTCAAAAAGTTCCCTTCATCTCTTTTCTAGATCTTCTTGAAGCTGCTTAATTTTAGTGCGTACTATGCCTGATTTATTGGCATAAAAGAAGCATCATTCCCCTAAGGCCAAGCAAATACCTCCCTGGTGAGCTTTCAGCAAATCTAAGCCTCGTCCATTTTGAAGGAGCACTTCTGCCAGGGAGTCTACTTGGTCCTGCAAATCTTTAATGGTTCCTGATATAGTTTGTACATCATTTATAAGTTGTTGAGACAGGCGATGGTAAGAGTGTATAGCCGTGCCTAAGCCAGCTGTACCTGTGCCCTCAGCAGCTGTTATTCCAAGGCTGGCAAGGAGTGATAATGCCTGTATTGCCTGCCTGTGTCTTTTGACTAAGGTATCTAGGCTAGGAATGGGTAGAGGTTCGTCTCTTGGGAAAATAGTTATATTAGGGAGTAATAAGGCAAGAACACACAGCCACCTGTCCATTTCGCTGGGAGCCTGGGGAAGGCCGAGTTTCCTCCACACATTAAAACTGTGCCATTGGGGGGACAAAGAGATGGTGTGGGTGAGGAATAATTTTGTACTGTTGAGCAATTTCCAAAGGAAGTAACGCCCACATCAATATCATAGGTATTATTCTGCATCGCGCCTAAAAGACATAATGTAAAAGTGCCTATTGCCTGTACTTTAAAAGGAAATCCGGGTTGGCATGTATTATCATTGTCTATGATAGAATTAATAGGAAGTGCCATAGGCATGATTGCCGGTGTTGTCATGCAGAGCGAGCAATTACCAGCAAGGGTAGGGTTGGAATTATTAAGCAAGGGGAAGGTAGTTTCCAAAATATCTAATGTATTGGTATCTAAACCTGGGAGCTGGGATTTAGGCTACATTAAGGGATGATATGTGAGCTCAGGGATTTGGGGTTTCAAAAGTTTGATTATCCAAGGATGCTTGACAGCATCTGTGGGTCCTCCACTATCAGAGACCCCTGTAGGGGCCTTAATGGGCTAGCAGGAGGGTTTACTGACAGTGCCTTGGCACCCAGGTGACTGTAGCTTGGTGAGTTTGCCTTCTCCTCCTCGGTCAAAGAGAACAGGGGTATAATGAATAGTGGTCACCCCTGCTGCATGAGTTTTAGTTAGGGAGGCTTCAAAAAATTGTTCTCCCTGCTTGTTAACACAAATTGAGGCCGACGCATAACCAGAGATATGCATAGCCTAGGTATGCGTACAAATTGCAGAACAATAATGAAGAGCTTTACTTGTACTAGGGGGAATAATCTTTGGCTTGTTAACACATACCCATTTAGGCTAATGAACTTCTCTGAGTTTATGGTCAACCTCAGCATGGAGGTAAGCCACCTTAGTCATGCAGTCAGCAGTCTGGGTACAACTAGTGGGAGCCTGAGTCCAAGATCCTTCCTTGTATTCGCAGGGGGTGCCAAAAAGGTACTCCATGATGTTGGAAGGTGGAGGGCCAAGGCCTCCGTGTATAAACCTGTTCAGCAGAAGTGCCTTAAGCAGGATCCTCACACAAATTGTTGGCTGCATCTGAAAAAGAGGAAAATTTGTCCTCAGGGCGAGGGCCTCCATCCCTGTGTTTAGGTAAGTCATTAACCTGTTTATCTAGGCGTTCTGGCAACCATTTGGGGCTGCTTGCTCTTGGTCCAAAACACAAGCTGAGCCTCGTCCCCAGATGAGGACATGATCTGGGCCTTTCCATTTATTTGTAAGGAGATTGCACCACATAACAGGTGGGTGAACAGAATTGGACGAGGGATGCCAGTGTTTGTCTGCAGCCGAATGGCCTTCACTGTCTAGGGTTAGAAAAATAAGGGCCAATAATGCATGGTTAAGGCGATGTCTGGGAGTGGTAGATACAAGGGCAGAAGCCTTAAGGCGGGTTAGCCAAGTCTTTAAGGTAAGGTAGGCACGTTCCATAATGCCTTGGCCCTGAGGCTTGTATGGAATTCCAGTAGTATGACAAAGTTGCAAGGTAGCACAAAACTGTTTAAACTTGGCACTGGTATATGCAGAACAATTATCTGTTTTAATATGTATTGGTTTACCCATTAAGGAAAAGGCTGAAACAAGATGAGAAAGGTCAT